>NC_083722.1:127433646-127733646 GCF_028564815.1 Eubalaena glacialis
ATGATTTTTGTGGATTTGAGAAGGTAGATCAGAAGTCCGAAGAGGTCTTCAGCAACGTAAGCGAGAAGCTGGAGCTAGATCTGCAAGAGGACGATTTCATTGAACTCCTTGCTGTGCAACATGAGGAGCTTGCTGACGGAATTGGAGGCCCAGAGAAAGGATGAAGAGGGACAGGAGGAAGAAGAAGTAACTGAAGAACTGAAGAGATTCACGACACAGAAAATGGCAAGCGAATCTTCGTTATTTGAGGAAGCACTGTTAGCTTTTGAGGCACAGGACCCGAACCTAGAATGGGACCCAAAGGTGGCAGCAGCCATTCAGAATGCAATCCAGTGCTACCTTGTCATCTATGATGAGAAAAAAAGAGCTACTGCCCAGACATCAATGGATCATTCTTTCAAGAGGGTAGATAGAATTAAATCCAGCAAGGAACCAGAACCTTTGCCATCAACGTCAGGTATGAGTGAAATTGCAGCTTGCCCTCTGTCTCCTACTGCTGATAATCCTTCACCTCTACCATCTCCCACCTCCTCTCCCTCCTCCAATCAGTAACTCTTCTCTCCTGTTCCCTCGATGCCAGCCCGAGTATCCCAGCTGTTGTACTGTATTACTGTACTTTTCAAGTTACTGTACAGTAAGATTAAAAATGTTTTCTTTGTTTTTGTGCTTGTTTTTTATGTATTGTTTGCGTGAAAAGTATTATAAACCTATTACGGTACCATACCATATAGCCGACTGTGTAATTTGGGTACCTAGGCGAACTTTGTTGGACTTACAAACAAATTGGACTTACAAACGCACTCTTGGAACAGAACTTCTTCATATGTAGGGGACTTACTGTAAAAGCAAAAAAGAAACAGGAACTAATCAAACTTATAAGCTTTTGCACAGCAAAGGAAACCATAATCAAAATGAAAATACAACCTATGGACTGGGAGAAAATATTAGCAAATGATGAGACTGACAAGGACTTAATTTCCAAACTATACAAACAGCTCATACAACTCAATAACAAAATAACAAATAACTCAATGGAAAAATGGGTAGAAGATCTAAGTAAACATTTCTCCAAAGAAGACATACAGATAGCCAATAGGCACATGAAAAGATGCTCATCATCACTAATTATTAGAGAAACGCAAATCCAAATTACAATGAGGTATCACTTCACACTGATCAGAATGGCCATCATTAAAAAAAATCTACAGTTAACAAATGCTGGAGGGGTTATGGAGAAAAGGGAACCCTTCTACACTGTCGGTGGCCATGTAAGTTGGTGCAGCCACTATGGAAAACAGTATGGAGGTTCCTCAAAAAAACTATAAAGAGAGTTGCCATATGATCTAGCAATCCCACTTGTGGACATATATCTAGACAAAACTATAATTCAAAAAGATACATGAAACCCTATGTTCATAGCAACACTATTTATAATAGCCAAGACATGGAAACAACCTAAATGTTCATTGAAAAATGAATGTATAAAGAAGTGTGGTATACGTATACAATAGATATTACTCAGACATAAAAAAGAATGAAATAATGCCATTTGCAGCAACATGGATGGACCTAGAGATAATGATACTAAGTGAAGTAAGTCAGAGAGAGAAAGACAAATACCATATAATATCACTTATATGTGGAATCGAAAACAGGACACAAATGAACATGTCAGTGAAATAGAAACAAACACACAGATATAGAAAACAGAGTTGTGGTTGCCAAGGAGAGAGTGAAGGAAAGATTGGGAGTTTTGGAATAGCAGAAGCAAACTATTCTACATAGGATGGACAACCCACAAAGACCTACTGTATAGCACAGGAAACTATATTCAATATCTTGTGATAAACCATAATGGAAAAGAATATATATATATATATATATATACATATATATATATATAGATATATAGAGAGAGATAGATAGATATAGATATCTATCTGTCTATCTATCTATATATATAAAACTGAATCACTTTGCTGCACAGCAGAAATTAATACAACAATGTATAAAGGCTGCAGAGGGTGTGGAGAAAAGGGAACCCTCCTGAACTGTTGGTGGGAATGTAAACTGATACAGCTACTACGGAGAACAGTATAGAGATTCCTTAAAAGCTAAAAACAGAACTACCATATGACCCAGCAATCCCACTACTGGGCATATACCCGGAGAAAACCATAATTCAAAAAGATACATGTACCACAATGTTCACTGTAGCATTATTTACAATAGCCAGGACATAGAAGCAACCTAAATGTCCATCAACAGATGAATATATAAAGAAGATGTGTCACATTTACACAATGGAGTATTACTCAGCCATAAAAAGGAACAAAATTGAGTTATTTGTAGTGAGGTGGTTGGACCTAGAGTCTGTCATACAGAGTGAAGTAAGTCAGAAAGAGAAAAACAAATACCGTACGCTAACACATATATATGGAATCTTGAAAAATGGTACTGACGAACCTAGTGACAGGGCAGGAATAGAGACACAGATGTAGAGAACGGACTTAAGGACACAGGGGGGAAGGGGAGACAGGGACGTAGTGAGAGAGCAGCACTGACATATATACACTACAAAATGTAAAATAGCTAGTGGTAAGCTGCCGCATAGCACAGGGAGATCAGCTCGGTGCTTTATGTCCCCCAGAGGGGTGGGATAGGGAGGGAGGGAGGGAGGCTCAAGAGGGGGGGATATGGGGAATATATGTATACATATAGCTGATTCACTTTGTTGTAAAGCAGAAACTAATACAGTGTTATAAAGCAATTATACTCCAATAAACATGTATTTTAAAAACCCACAACATTGTAAATCAACTACACTTGAAAATATTTCTTAAGTGCAAAAAATTTTCTGAATGTAAGTTTTATTGTGTGTGTGTACCACAGGTTCAATATATATGAATTATGTCAAATTGATTACATTGCTTTTCAAAATAAAGAATTTTTGATATTTTACATCAGCTTCATATTATAAATGCAGAAAAACTATATTATTTTTTTCTAAAGTTCAGAAATAGCCATTTTGCTCATTCGGTATACTATAAACCACTAACTATTAAAAAGGGATTCGTGACCTCTTCCTTCCAAAGAAATATTTCTCCACTCACACAAGTTTAATAGAATGTTCCGCCATGAACTGACTTCCCACCTTAGAGACATGAGATTTGCATCCTGAAATCTCTTTCTTGCAAAAATGTCCAATTAGCATCCTAGCATTACAGAAAGGAAATGCTTTTTTCCAGATCTCAAATTCCATACAACTTTAGTCAAGACATCATGTATTTTTTTTTCACACACACAGACTGTATTTTATTTTTACAAGAAATAAATCAACTGACACCAAGCATTGTAAATGGATGACCACAACAAAAGCAACAATGATTGCAATTACCAAACACGAAACACACTCATACTATGTCATAATATTGACATTCAGTCCAGTAATCCTCCACTGTAACAGCTCCTTAACTTTGCAGTGAAAGACATCAGGTATTTTAAAATAATCAGCACTCACCTGAGGTCTTTAAAAATCAACATAAACATAATTTTGTGCTCTCTTTCATTTATTCTGGTTCTAAGTGGTCATTTCTAAACGAAAGTATTTAAGTATGTTAACGTCATCTTATAACATCATATTTCAAATGACTACCGTGTCTCCAAACATGAAATATGAGGAACTCACAATTAGGCTCTCCAAAGTTTTGCTCTCTGAATGTGTATGACCCTTCTGCTGAACTCCACACTCTTCATTATTCTCTGAGAATATTCTTTTTCTTGTATGGCCATCTCACATGCTCTTTCATTTCATGAAGTTTTTTCCTACAATATTATGCCTAGTTTATTTCTGAGAATATGCATTATTTCAGAATGATATTTATAGACACAAAGACTTCTCTATAATTCCCTGAGAGTTTCAAGAACTCCTTCTTCTTTTTTTTTTAATACCTAGATTCTGAAGCTCTCCACAAAGCATTACTAAACTTGCATTTACATAAGTATCTACATATTAATCACACATTAATGCATTTACAATTGTATTATGATTTATTGCTAATTTTGGAGCATAAACGTAGCTGTCTTATTTACCACCCTCTTGGAAATCACTTTAATATTTGCACTTAGGACTTGAAAGAGAATGGATAAATAAAAACCTGAACAATATGCAAATACAATTTATATATTTCTCATAAAATTAGGTGATTATCTAACCTTCATCCAGAAAAAGAGAAGAGCCCAGATACTCTGCAGGCATGATACTCGAGAATGTGTGGTCTTCCAGCAGGAAAACATGCAGTAGTCCATGTGGCAGAGTTTACCTGTGACCAGCTGGTGTTAGTGACCTATGCATTCCTTACATGCAACATATCAGGAGTGGAAAAAGGGAATTTGTCAGTTGTGGCAATAAGTATAATGAAGATTTGTAGCAGGTCACGCTCATATATTCAACACAGGTACAATCAAAAGTTTGCTCAATTCTGGTAGATCTAAGTCTGTATCTGTTACCTTGTCTTTAACGAGGAAATGTCAGAACTGACTTACAAAAAAAAGTGTTTTGTTTGTTTGTTTGTTTTAATTAGAGTCACGATGAGTAAGACAGAGCTCAGAACAGCTAATGTGACTTAGTTATTCTCTCATCAGGAAATACAGTTTCTACTTCCTTGTTTATTCTCCACATCCTGTAGTAAGTAAAGTTTCAATGAAAGATAAATCTACAGGGTGAAAAGAAAAGAAAACTTACATGTGTTGATAAGATCATTTTGACAGGTTTTACCACGTATGTCAGTGTTTCTGGGGATGGACACAAGCCAGAGATCCCTACTCTGACATTTTCACTGATGTCATCTCCTTGATCCTCAATTTGAAAGTGGATAAAAATGTTTTCTATGTTTTCTTCTTTAAGAAATTAAATAAAGAATGCTTTCTAGACATGATCCTCTAATGATTTTCAGTCAGTGGTCATCAACAGAGGAAAAGCACAGAATCTCATCCCCACAGAAGGGTGACATTCAGTCAGGTAAGAAAATCTTCCCCCGAAATCAGAGCTTCATCTTTAACATGCAATCAAAGGCTTTCACAGGTTCTTCATCACTCTGCACTCAGCCCTACCATATGGGATTGGCTCTGAGAATCTCACATCAGATGACTGACAAACATGTCATAGTACACTGATCTGGTACCAGATCCTGCCTCTCTTAATGATCTCCTGCAGGGACATTGGAATATTCTAGGATATTTCCTGGAGCCCTCTACTCTATACAGGTACACTTCCAAGTAGAAACAGAAGCTTGGATTCTCACTGGGACTCCTGCTCTGTCCAACCAACCTCTCTAGAAATATGATGTTCTAATCTCTCCTGATTAGAACATTTCAAGGTCTCTCCCTGTGCTAATTTAGTAAAGGTAAAAGAGAAACAAGAAAGAGCAAACTATGCAGGGAGCAATATATAAGATACCTTTACTTAATGTATTTATCTGATATACCCAAATATTGTGAAATATAGATTCATTTCATAATGGTCAAGAAAAGAGGAGGAGGAACCTCCATGCCAACAGTATACATAAAATGGAATCAATATTGCATAAGCTCCAGCTTAAGCTTAGCTACGAGGTACTAACTCTTCTCATAAAGAAGCAATAGTTCTCCATCACGTGAAGCACACTGAGGACTCAGACAGCTGGACACTCCTCACTCGAATTCTGTACCTGCATCACAGAGCCATGAAATATTCCCAAAGAATTATTAAGGATGAGGGGGGGAGCCGAAATAAAAGAGATGAATCCATAGTCTGTCCTGCCATCTGTTCTGCTGGATATTACCACCATCTTGGCCCAATATGACCTTCCCACTTCTCTCTGGGCCTCCCTACTTTCCACCTCCATCCTCTCATTATATCTTACCTACACTTGGGAACGACTCTAGTTGTTCCACTTATCTTTATCAACAAGTAATCCAAATAACAACTGTGTATATAACTCCTTAGAAACCTCAGGTCTGACTCAGTAATAATACATGACCTTCGAAGTCCAAAGTTTTCCTAATTCCCTTTATTATTTTTTTTCTAATTTCCATGTACTTACACTCTTAAGACCTCCACTGTTCTCAGGTTCGTCTTCCCTGCAAAATCTGTCAACCTAGACATAGACTTAAGTACCACCCTCTAATTATCTCCTAGGGAATCCAGTTTTTAAAAAAGCCTCAGCAAGCCTTATGGAATTTATTAAAGACTCTTTAAGATAAACCATGGGAGATAGCAGTACAGCCACAGATATCTATCTAATACACCCTCAGAGTAATTTTTTTTTCTTTTTTATAAACTCTCTTCTGGCCAATGAAGACTCTCAGCTCTTCTTCTTCAACATATGCAGTGTCTCACCCTTCTGATTACTCTCTGCTCTATCCCAGGTCCACTCCCTTTCCTGATATTACATTCTTTCCCAATTTTGTATGTTGGTAAAATCAAATAACATAAAATATAACATGTTAATTACTATAAAGTGCACCGTTCAGTGATATTAAATACATTCATATTATTGGGCGATCAACATCACCATTTATCTTTCTAATTCTTTTCTATGTTTTAAAACTGTAACTCTGTATCCTTTAAACATAACTTTCCTTTTTGTTCCATAACCACCTGAAAAACATCATTACCCTCCTAATTTCTATGGTTTTGACTACACTAAGTACCCCATATAATTGAAATAAGTAGTTGTATTGTTATGACTCACTAAAAGTCACCAAAATGGCATTTTTGGTAGCTAAATTTCCTCAAGATTCATCCATGTTGTAGCATATTCTTAGATCTTTTCCTTCTTAAGACTGAATAATATTGTATTATATGGGTATACCACACTTTGCTTATCCAGGAACTAGTGGATGAACACTTAGGTTGCTTTCATATTTTAGCTACTGTGATTATTACTGCTCTAAACACTGGAGTACAAATATTTCTTTAAGACCCTGATTTCAATTCCTTTGGGTATACCTCATAGTAAAATTCCTGGATCATGTAGTAATTCTATTTTTCAATATCTGAAAAATTGCCATACTCTTTTGCAAAGCAGCTGTATCATTCTACATTCCCACTGACATAGCACAATGGTTCCAACTCCCTCACATCCTCACTAATACTTGTTTCCTGCTTGTGTATGTGTGTGTGTGCTTGTGTGTGTATGCATGCACACGAATATATAAACATGCATTTAGTGATATGGAGCACCTATTCAAATGCTTAGTCATTTGTACATCTTTTTGAAGAACCATCTATTCAAGTCTTTCATCCATTTTTGAATCAGGGTGTTTGCTTTTTCTTGAAGTGTAGGAGTTCTCTGTATATTCTGAATAGAAATCTCTTGTCAGATAGATGGCTTTCAAATATTTTCTCCCATCTTGTGGGTTGCCATTTTATTCTGTTTACATTTCTTTGATACACATTTTTTTAAAATTATGTACTGCAAATTGTTTATTTTTTTGTTAGCTGTACCTTTGTTGTTCCTTCGTTTCATATTGAGGAAAACGCTGCCAAATCCAATGTCATGAAGCTCTTGTCCTGTGTCTTCTTCTAAGACTTTTTATTTTATTAGGTCTCATATTTAGTTTCGTGATACGTTTTCATTAATTTTTGCATATGATGTTAGGTAAGGGTCCATCTTCCTTCTTTTGCATGTTGACCACAAGACTTCTCAGCACCATTTGTTGAAAATACTATCCTTTCTACTTTGAAAAGTCTTGGCAACTTGGCAAAAATCATTTGGCCATATATCAGGGTTTATTTCTGGGTGTTCTATTCTATTCTATTGGTCTTGAATAAGGGAGAAAATAGTATAACCTATCCAGGTTGATGAAGAACATAAAGAAAGACCAGGACTGAGAATTAGGAGGGCAATATAAAACAGCAGGGAGTAAAAGACAGTGTGAGAGAAGATCTTGTATTTGCAAGTTCATGGAAATAGGATCATGCTAAAACCAGTAAACGCCTGACTTTGAACAACACGGTAAATGTGCTAGCAAGAAACATAACACTTACCCATCTCTGGGAAATATAGTATGGGCATAAAGATAAACTACACACAAATATATTAAACAGGGAAGGGTTTTCATGGTGTGAGAATATTGTGGGATTTGAAATACAATTTACTTCTGTTCTACCATCATCTCTAAAATGTATCAAAGTGTATATACAAGCAATTCCAATTCTGGTAATGTGCTTGACAAGTTTATATATGAACTTCAGCAGAGCATTAAATGTACATTGATAGTAGGACTGTTCCCTAAACCAAAAAACAAAACACAAAAACTGCAAAGACTAGAGTTCACTTTGTCAACACACATACAGATGCAATGATGGTTAACGGTCTGAAAACAGAAGGTGAGCATGGGTGCAAGAGGTTAATCCCCAGGCTGGGGTGGGGTGCAGAGTTTGAGGTTAACACAGGTAGAAAAGGCTTTTGTCCTACCCTTGATTTTTGAGGTATGGAAATTCGCAGGTCACTACCTTCATTTCAAAATGAATGAATGCACTATTCAATTTCTTTAAACAGGCGAAGTAAACATGAGTGATAATAAATTTCAAACTGTCGCTAATCAAATAAGATACTAAGAAAACTTAAATAATATGATTTAAGAATGAAGTAGAGAGATTGTGCAACGCGGTAGCATTCAAAGACCCAGAGCTTGATGCCTCTCATGGGCACACCAAAGTCACAACTGTTTACAGAACAGCCCTTGATGAAAAAGGCCGGGACCTACCATAAAAGATGTTTTACAGCTAAAGATATAAAGAAGGCACCTCGACAAGACAGAAAGGAAGGGCAAAATCTCAATAGAGTCAAGACCCATACCACCAGGTGGGTGGCCCACAAATGGGAGAATAATTACAATTTCAGAGGTGCTCCCAGGTAGCAAGGGGTATGAAGCCAACATCAGGCTCCCAAGTCCAGGGATCCTGTGCTGGAAAGAAGAGTCCCTAGAAAGTTGGGCTTTGAAGACCAGTAGTGCTTATTTTCCAGAGAGCCAGAGGGTTGTGGGAAATAGAGACTCCAGTCTTAAAAGATGCTCACAAAATCCCACATGATCCGAGAATCAGAACAGAAGCAGTCATTTGAAAGGATCCCGGGTCACACCTACCTCCTGATCTTGGAGACTCTCTCAGAGAGGCGAGAGGCAACTACAGCACAGCCTCAGGGACATAGACACTGTAAGCAGCCACTTGGGGGACGTCCTTCTACCTTGTGGACACTGGTACCAGCAAGCATAATTTCAGAATCCTCCTTCTATCTCTTTAGCCTCAGGACCTAGCCCTACCCATTTCCACCAGACTATAGACACAAGTACTAGGATGCTGCAGGCCAAACAACTAACTGAGCAGGGGCATAGCCCCACCCACCAGCAAACAGGCTGCCTTCAGACCCTCTCAATGCACAGCTGCCCCTGGACATGGGCCCAGCCACCAAAAGCCCCAGGACCAGCCTCCACACCTCAGTGGACAGGCACCAGCCCCAGAGTCCCTGGCCCCTCTGACACGTGAGCCTACTCGGGCCTTGGAGTCAGCCTCACCATCGGCAGGTGATAACTGCACAGGGACTGGATGGAGCTTGGACCTACCCAACAGCAAACCTGCTCGAGCATTGGGATCAGCCTCATACACCAACAAGCACACACCAGCTCCAGGAATACCACAGCCCAGCAGCCTGTGTGACCAGGCCACTTAATTGCAAGCCAGACGCAGCCATGGACTCAGCTGGGACCTGACCCTGCCCATCAGAATGCCAACACAAGATTAGGGATACCCCAGACCCTGCAGATAGCTGTGTCTGGAACAGTGATCCAACACCAACTCTGTGACTCCTGGGACCTGCAGCCAGAACTCAGGACCTGTCTCTTCCTCCCAGTAGCCAATATAGCCCCAGGACCAGTGACTGGGCACTAGCCCTGATATCACCTGGACTGCAGTTCTACCCATAAGTGAACCAGCACTAGATTTGGTGTCCCCCAGAGTTGTGCAGCCAGCTGCCTTATGATTTAGTCTCACCAAGCAGCACAGACAGCCTCCATGCAAGGCAGAGCCTGGCAAACAAGCAGTCTGTGGGTAGCCAAGCCTACCAGACCACCCACAGTAGTCAGCCCACCACAACAGAAGAGCCCAAGCAGCCCACATAGGGGGTACACCTAGAACATATAGTTCTAGTGACCAGGGGACAGTGGGCTGCTGGGACACATAGGACCTCTTCTACAAAAGGCCACTTCTCCAAGGTCAGGAAATATAACGAACCTACTACATACATAGCAATAAAAACAGCAAGTTAAGAAAAATGAGGTGACACAGAAACACGATCCAAATGAAGGAACAAGATAACAACTCAGAAGAAGATCTAAGTGAACTGGAGATAGCCAATCTACTCAAGAAAGAGTTCAAGGTAATGACTGTAAAGATGATCAAAGAACTCAGGAAAAGAACGGACGACCAGGGCAAGAAGTTAGAATTTTTTTAAAGAGTTAGACCATTAAAGAACAACAAAACAGAGATGAGGAATACAATAACCGAAATGAAAAATACATTAAGGAAACTACTGTAGACTAAATGATACAGAAGAATGAATCAGAAAACTGAAGGACAGAGTACTGGCAATCACTGAAGATGAACGGTAAAACAATAGATTAAAATGAAATGAGGAAAGTTGAACAGACTTGTGAAACAACATCAAGTGTACTAATATTTGCATTATACTGGTCCCAGAAGCAAAAAGGGAAGAGAAAGCAGTGTAGAACATACCTGAAGACATACGAGCTGAAAACTTCCCTAACCTGGGAAAGAAAACAGACATCCAAGGCCAGTAAACACAGTAAGGCCAAAACAGGATCAACACAAAGAGGACCACACCAAGACTCATTGTAATTAAAATGGAAAAAAAAAGATAAAAAGACACTATTAAAAGGAGCAAAGGAAAAGCAACAAGTTACAAACATGGGAAATTGCATAAAGTTATCTGCTGACTTTTCAGGATAACCTCTGCATGCCAGAAGGGAGTGGCATGGTATATTTAAAGTCATGAAAGGGAAAAGCCCATAACCAAAAATACTCTACCCAGCAAGGCTCTCCTTCAGATTTGATGGTGAGATCTAAAGTTTTACAGAGAAGCAAAACTAAAGGAGCTCAGCATCGCCAAACCAGCTTTATGAGAAATCTTAAAGGGGCTTTTCTAAGTGAAAAAGAAAAGGCCACGATTGAAACATAAAAATTAGGAAAGGAAACTTACTAAAGGAAAAACCTCATTGGTTAAGGCAAATATTCAACAAAGGTAGTAAATCAACCATGTACACAGCTAATAGGAAGGATGAAAGAAAACAGTAATAAAATCATCTATATTCAAAATAAGAAGTTAAGGGACACACAAAACAAGTAGGTGTAAAATATAAGGACAAATTCAGTAACTGTGGGGGAGGAGAGTAACAATGCAGGGTTGGTAGTGTCCATGTGAAATTAAGAGCTCAGCAACTTAAATAATCACACACACACACACTCACACAAAACTGAAAGAAATCCATACATAATATTAAAGATAGTCCTCACATCACAGATGAAGGGAATAAAAGGGGAAGAAAGGAACACTGAAGAAATTAAAGAGGGATTCTAAAAATACCCAAGACAAGTGAAAATGAACACACAATGATCCAAAATCTATGGGACACAGGCAACGCAGTTCACAGGGGGAAGTTATAGTGATACAAGCTTATTCTTAGGAATCAAGAAAAATATCAAATAAACAACCTAACATTACACCTGAAGGAATTAGAAAAAGAAGAAAAAACAAAACTCAAAGCTGTCAGAAAGAAAAATTAAGAAAACTATAACATATGCAATCACATCAAAAAGAATCAGATACCTAGGAATAAACACATCTAAGCAGGTAAAAGACATGTGCTCAGAAATCTATCAGCCATTGGTGAAAGAAGCTGAATGCAACACAAAAAGATGGAAAAATATAGCATGTGCATGGACTGGAAGAATTAATACTCTTAAAATAAACATACTCCCAAAGACAATCTACAGATTTAATGCAATCCCTATCAGAATACCAAAGCATCTGCACAGAACTTGAAAAAGTAATTTTAAAATTTGTATAGGAACACAAAGACCCCAAATAGCCAAACAATCTTTAGAAAGAACAGAGCTGGAGGCATCACGCACCTTGCCTTCAGACTATACTGCAAAGCGACAGTAATCAAAGAGAAAGGTACCAGAGCAAAAACAGACACAAAGATCACTGGAATAGAATAGAGATCCCGGAAATAAGCCCACACACTTATATTTAATTGATTTATGACAAAACAGGCAATATGGAGAAAAAACTGTCTCTTCAATAAGTGGTACTAGGAAAACTGGTCAGCTACATGGAAAAGAATAAAATTAGATTATTTTAGCACACCATATATAAAATAAATGCAAAACTGAATAAACACCTAAATGTAGGACCAGAAACCATAAAACCCCTAGAGGAAAATATAGAACATTCTTCAACATAAATGATAGCAACAGTTTTAGGTTCAGTCTACTAAGGCAAATGAAACAAAAGCAAAAATAAACAAATGGGACTTCACTAAACTTAAAAGATTTTGCACAGCAAAGGAAACCAAAGACAAAATGAAAAGACAACCTGCTGAAGGAGAGAAAATATTTGCACATGATAAGAGGTTAACACCAAAAAGATGACTAAGCAACGGTTCATAGCTAAACTACAGAAACAGCACATACAACTCAATACCAAAAAAACACCCAAAATCTTTTTTTTAAAAAAATGAGAAGACCTAAATAGACATTTTTCCAAGGAAAAAATACAGATAGACAGCCGGAACTCACAAAGATGCTAAACATAGTTAATCGGCAGTAAAATGCAAATCAAAACTATGAAATATATCACCTCAGTCTTGTCAGAATGGCTGTCATTAAAAGATCACAAATAACAAAGGTTAGTGAGGATGTGGAGAAAGGGAAACTCTTGTACACTCTTGATGTGAATGTGAAGTAGTGCAGCTACTGTGGAAAGCAGAATGGAGGTGCCACAAAAAACTAAAAATAGAACTACCATAATATCCAGCAATTTCACTCTTGGGTATATCAGAAGAAAACAAAAACACTATTTCAAAAAAAATAACTGCACCCCAATGTTCATAACAGTGTTATTTGCCATAGCCAAGATATACAGTCAAACTAAGTGTTCATCAATAGGTTAGTGGATAAAAAAGATTTTTGATGATGACTTCAGCAAAAAATGAAATTTTGCCATTTGCAAGAACATGGATGGACTTGGAGGGTATTATGCTTAGTAAGATAAGCCACAGAGAAAACAACCATGGTATGTTATGAGAAAAAAAGCATGGTATGTTATGAGAAAACAAGCATGGTATGTTATCACTTACACGTGGCATCTAAAAAATTGAATACAACAACAACAACAAAAACAAAACAGACTCACAGATTAAAGAACAGACTAGTGGTTACCAGCAGGGAGAGATAGGGTGGAGAGCAAAATAGTGGTACGAGATTTTGAGGTACAATCCACTATGTATAGAATCAATAATCTACAGTGATTTACTATATAGCACGGGGAATATAGCCACTCTTTTATAATAACTATAAATGGAGAAGAACCTAAACATTTATGAATCACTATGTTGTACCCCGGAAATTAATATAATAATGTAAATTAACTATAGATCAATAAAATATAAAGTAAGAAACAATAAAGGGGAGACAGATTATTAGATAGAAATCAATTAAATAAACATAAGTTTTGGAAATCAAGGAATTAAAAAACAACATGTAAGACACAGCACTGGCATTTAAAGTGTACAATCTATTCTTTTAAAAGAAATCATTTAAGTGGTAAAAAATGGTACCCATTCCCACAATTTTGTATATCTAGGATAAATTATTATCTACAAAAATATGTTACAAATATTCACTCAAAAAGAAAGAGAAAATTTGGATAAACCAATTTTAGTATACAAATTTAATATCAAAGTCTCTATGTAAAATTGATTTGAATAAGTTCTGTTAGCCACTTCTAGTTTCTTTGTGATGTAAAATCTTTTAAAGCATAAAAATCAGCCTTTCTACATTATTCAGACAAGGGGTGCTGCAACTCCAGCCGGGGCTCTGCACTTCCCCCTCCCTGATTCTCCAGAAGAGCAGGTGGCCCCCCTCTGAGGGCAGGGGCAAGACCACGGACCAAGTTCCCCTGCACTAAGGCGCTACTGGAAGCTCTTCCTGAACAGCAGTGCTGGCTTGGAGCGAACCCGTGCACCGCCAAAGCTGGTCTCATCCTGCAGCTGAGGGACGCAGGCTTTAAGTCAGCTGCCTTGGCTTTAAATCAATCAGTCCCCCCTTTAAGTCAGGTGACCCGACTTTAAATCACTGTGTGCCCCTCAAGCCTGCAACTTCAAAAGTTGGGAACTTCACTTTGATCCCAGCACCTCACACAGCTGAATGCACACTGTAGTCACCCCCAAGCCTGGCTTAGAGGCAGGATATAAGGTAAGGGGATGGGCTGCACACATGGTGATGAGGGTGCACTTCATGTACCAGAAGGGTCCAGGTACTCTGGGTACAGCAAGCAGTGCACGATACAGCAGCTCCCTGGCAAAGCTGGTGATGCACAGGGGGAGCAGGCACACCCAGGCATGCAGAGGTTCCAGGGCGGGAGCTGGGACACAGCCAGCCGGGAGGGTGTGAAAGCGGAAGATCTGAGCCTTCTTGAGAAAGGCAGACACAGAGGATGGATGAGAAACAAAGAACAGATGAAACATGGATTTGAAAAACACACCCTGCTCTTGAAATTGGGGTGGGGGGCACCCCAGATTTGAGTCTTCTTACTCCCCAGTACCTAGTGCTTTGGCATTTGCCCAATTACTTATAAAATGTGACTGATAATATCTAACACATACAATACTGCATTTGGAGTGGCTTTGCGTGTTTATGTTTCTATAGTGGAATAATCTTTTCTACAAGAAAAATGTACACAATCTGAAATAAATTAAAACCCCTATTTAAAAAGTACTATATCAGGCTTCCCTGGTGGCGCAGTAGTTAAGAATCTGCCTGCCAAGGCAGGGGACATGGGTTCGAGCCCTGGTCAGAGAAGATCCCACATGCCGTGGAGCAGCTAAGCCCATGCACCACAACTACTGAGCCTGCAGGCCACAACTACTGAAGCCCGCACGCCTAGAGCCGGTGCTCCACAACAAGCGCAGCAAGAGAAGCCACCGCAATGAGAAGCCCGTGCACCACAACAAAGAGTAGCCGCCGCTTACCGCAACTAGAGAAAGGCTGCGCATAGCAACGAAGACCCAACGCAGCCAAAAACAAATTAATTAATTAATTAGTTAACTATTTTCAAAAAGTACTATATCCTTCTGTACAACTTCTCTGGGAAGAACAGAGAGATGCCGTAGGAGAGTGAGAAAGACCAATATTTAGTGCACATATCTCATGCAGGTGCTCTGCTGGCTCAGATAGATTTATCCCCACTTTACAAAGGAGCAAATAATCTCAGAGAGGTTTAGTAATTTTCCCAAAGCCAAACAGCTATTGAGTGGCAGAACCAAGATCTGAACCAAGTCTGTTACCTTCAAAGCCTAAGTCCTCATCACAACAAAACTCAATTAATATTTACATTTATCGAATTCCATTGCAGCCTGGGGAGTTCTTGGCACAATCCTGAATAAGAGTGAGAAAGAAAGAAATAGCCTTGTTCCTACAGTCAACCAAAATTTTTGGAGCAGCTGCTAGATTCCTGGCCCTTTTTGGGGTTCAGCAGTGATCAAGACAGGAAGAGTCCTGCTTTCATGAACCACGTAGTGGGAAGGAGAGGCGGGTGCAACTTGGGTGAGGGATTTCACCTTGCTGGACCTCTGTTTTCTCATCTGGAAAATGGGATGAGTGTTCCTCATTTTCTGGGATTGTCCAGCCCTCACATTCTCTGATTCCATAAGAAGCATTTGTTTTCCTGTTTCTTTAAAATTCATTCAGGCCGTGAGCTGTGATGAATGTTGTTAGCTGCTTCCCAAATCATTCTATTCCCACCCTTTTCCTGTGATCAGGTCTTTCCTGAAACATGACTCACACTCAATCAAGTCACAAAAGCTAAGGGGCACCCAGCAGAAAAATTCCAACCCTTGCTTCCCAGGAGCTCTGCGGTCTACCTCAGGTAAACTTAATTCACCTGACACAAGGTGGCCGTCCCTGGTTTCACATCATCATGATCTCAGGCACAAACCTCCTTGTTTTTCCATTGTGTCTTTAAGTTACTTGTTGAAACAACTGCACAAATATGACAAAGATATAAAATCAGGCATCTTCTGCCCCCAGTGCCTACTAATAAATGATTTTCTGCCACTTGAATGATAAAGGTAGAACATTTCAACATTCTGCTGCCCTTATTATTTGTCATTTTTGTTGATATTTCTATTGAATACATCTTTCAATATTTTAACAATGGAACATTTATTTAGGTTGTTCCACACCCAGCCTTTAGTGGTAAAGGTTTTGTTGTTATATTTCTATGATGTTTCCTTTAAAAATCATTATCCTATTTAAATGGATTAAGTCAATTCTATAGGCATTTATCTTATGATATTGATGAAATTGATACATAGAGGGCAGTAGTACAAGTTGATTGGACTTGAGAACCTCTATTAGCACAGTTAAGTATAAATATTATCTATATGTAAACCAAAGTACATGCCGAGTGAGATTCTCCGACTCTTTTTCACTGTCTGCCCCTCAAGCCTGTGAGAAATGTAATATTTCTTGCCATATCAGTAAAAAAAGGATGTCGCAGTCATCAGCACTTGCAGCCCTCCAATGTGAGCCGGCGGGCCCTGAGGCACTCAGGATATGCAAATACAGAATGCTGGCCCCAGAGAGCTGAGGTGCATATCAAAGGAAGGATTTCAGTGAGCCCAAACTCTTGCATCTTCCCATACAAAGAAAAGCGCTCCATTCCTCACTTTAGGAGAGCTGGTTTTCCTTAGTTACCAATCACCTTTTGATGTTCCCCATTACCTGCGCCATTGCCCTGCCCTGTCCCCTCCCCCCGGTACTTTAGCTCAGGGAGGAGGAAGCATAGAGAGACTCGGCTGAACAAGGGGCCTGCGCGCCTCGGGAGGAGTTTTCAGCCGCTTTCCCCGCAGTCGGGAGGAGGGGCGCTGACGCTGCAGCCGGACCCTGCGCCTCCCTTGCCCCGTTTCCCCTCAGGACGCTCAGGCCGACCCCCTCCCCACGCCCACCAGGCCCCGCGAGCCAGGCCGAGGGCAGGGGCGAGAGGAGGGACCGAAGTTCCCCGGGACCAGACGCTGGGGGCCGCTCTTTCTGCACAGCAGTGGCGGGTGGCAGCGAACCCCTGCCCCTCAGAAGCTGGTCTTGCGCTGCCGCCCGGGCACCGGACCAGGCGGAGGGTCGGCGCCCACTTACCCGGCCCGCCGTCCCCACGACTGTCGCGGCTTCGGCCGCCGGGGCCCCTCTGGAGCCGGCAACCTCAGTTGAGGCCGCCCTCCCCTCGGGCTCCGGGGCAGTTCCGTGACGGCGGAGGGAAGAGACCCCGAGCCGGGAGTCCCAGCTGTGCGGAAACGCGGGCTCCGTTCTGGGCGCAGGGGGTGGGACCGCTCTGTCCCGAGGCCTTCCGGGAGGGAGGGGGGCGGCGGGGAAGGAGCCGCCAGGAGCGCAGGGCCCCGTCGGGGGTCCTGGAGGGGCGGCCCGGCCTGGGGGCCACGCCCACTGTGGCCGCAGCCCAGGCCTTTTTCCTGGAATCCTACACAAAAAAGTTAGAAAGATACACAGTCTATAGTAAATATTCACAAATGATTGTTGCTGCTGTGCTTACTATTCTATTAAAGGTGTAAAGTCCATAAAACACTTTAAGTTCAAAATTAAATATGAATTTTTACCTTTCTAATTATGTCTCTGCTATTCACACTTGTGGTTAATGAATCAGAGACTGTGGCATCACTAGTTAAAAACGAGCTTGTTAAAAAAATAGAACTCAGGCCCACCGGACCTACTGAATCACAATCTGCACTTTTACCGTCTCCCCAGTGTACTTGTGTACCCGTGAGTAGTTGAAAGGTACATTTCTACCTCGACATGTCTTTTCTGTCTGAGAAATACACACATTTTATCCAGTTTGATATAAATAAAACACTCAAAAATGCATATGCCTGTGTTGAAACCATCATTTTATCATTTCTTTTCCAGACAAGTATAGTCTCTATACTGGTTTTGTGGATCACATGCCATACTCTTTTCTTGTAGTTAGAAATAAGGTAGAGAAAGTTACTTTGTAAATATATATATATATATATATATTAGTGGATAATTGAAGACAGTCTTCTAAATTAAAACCAGTTCTCTTAACTTGCTGTTTTCTTCTTGGGTCACATTATGAACTCTTCCCGTGGCCACATGGCATGTGTACTTTTAATTTCAAGGACTGCTGACATTCCCGGATGTGGCCATAGATTTCTCTCAAGAAGAGTGAGAAGGCCTGGACCAAGATCAATGGGAATTGTACAGGGATGTGATGTTAGAGAAGTATAGGAACCTGCTCTCCTTGGGTGAGGATACCTTCCTTCCAGAATTCCTTATCCACCCACAGGGTTTAGAGTCCTTCATTTGTAGAATGTCTCCTGGAATCTTCTGCTTCCTACAATAGGGTTTCAGATTGCAACGTTTCAGGAAAGATTGGGAGTTTGTGGGTATAATTTATCTTATTCTTTTAAAATTCCAGCCTCCCTTTTAATATACTTTGTAACTGCTTAGGATGTGTCTATATGAACTGTGTACTATATTCTTCTGTTACAGTCCTTACAATATTTTATTGTCTTATTCTCTGTAACAATTTTCCATGGATTCTTTGGGCTTAAGGTATATTAAAAGGGAGACTGCAATTCTGGGACTTCCCTGGTGATGCAGTGGTTAAGAATTCGCCTGCCAATGCAGGGGACCCAGTTTCATCCCCGGTCCGGGAAGATCCCACGTGCCACGGAGCAACTAAGCCAGAGGCCACAACTACTGAGCCTGCGCGCCACAACTACTGAAGCCAGTGTGCCTTGAGCCGGTGAGCCATTTATTTTTTGGAGAATAAAACCACCTTTGAGTGATTAAAATTTAGACCAGCTAGTCAAAATGCTTTATCACCTGTTCTTCTAAAACACTGATCAACGGAACAAGTTTTACTAGGGATAACAGTGTAATTGTATTCTGGAGTTCATATGGGCAATATGGTTTATGACCTTGATGCTGGATCACGACATTTCAATGGTATAACTGCTATTAATTGTCTGTTTGTTCAACGATTAAAGTCTCACGTGATCTGAGTTCAGACTGGAGTCATCCTGGTTGATTTCTGTCTATTGCAGATTTCTTCCAGTATGAAAGGACAAGAGCAATATGGCTTACTTTACAAAATGTCTTCAAACTAAATGATGATATAATCTACATTCAATTAACTTATACATACCCTACTGTAGAACAGGGTTTGTTACGGTGGCAGAGCCCGGTAATTATGTAAAACTGAAACGTTTTCTGCACTGGTTCAAGTCCTCTTCCTAAGAATATGTTTATAATCAACATTCTTTCACAAATTACCCAATTTAATTCACCATAGCATTCCTCATATTAACTAAATGGAGAATCCTAGGCTATATACAAATCCAGAAAGGGCCAAAAATCATCAGCCCCCATGGATTATTACAACCCATTGCTGAGGCATTCACATTATTTATTAAAGGACCACTATGACCATCAACATCATCAATTTATATATTATTGCCCCAATGCTAGCCTTAACCCTGGCTCTCACAACATGAATTCCTCTTCCCATATCTTTTCCACTAATTAATATAAATGTAGGCATACTATTTATATTAGCCATATCACACCTAGCCATTTATTCCATCCTCAGATCTGGATGAGCTTCACGTTCAAAATACTCACTCACTGGAGCTCTAGGGACAGTAGCACAGACAATCTCATATGAAGTAATGTAGCAGTTATTCTATTCTCAGTCTTACTGATAAACGGATCATCTACACTTTCAACAGTAATTATTACACAAGAACACCTATGACTAATTTTCTCCTGACCCCTACCCAGAATTTGATTATCTCCGCAGTAGCAGAAATCCAATGAAGCCCCACTTGATTTAACAGAAGTAGAATCAAAACCTGTATATGTCGTCAATGTAGAAAATGTAGTAGGCCCATTCACCCCGTCCTTCCTAGAGAATATGTCAATTTCCCTATAATAAACATTTCCACCACAATCTATTTTTAGGAGCATTCGACAATCCCTAGGTGCCAGAATTATATACAGCCCAAGTCATCATTAAAACACATCTAATAATCTCCTTTCTATGAATATGAGCATCCTACCCACAATTTTGATATGATCAACGCATACATCTCTTATAAAAAGTTTTTTTACTACTAACATTAACCCTATGTATATGAGAGTTTTCACTACTTGTCATCATACCAGGCAACCCACCACAAACTTAAGAAATATGTCTGACAAAAGAGTTACTTTGATAGAGTAAATCATAGAGGTTTCAATGCTCTTATTCCTGGAATTGAATTCTTCCTAAGAATTTTACATTCTCCATGCTACCACATTACACCACATGCTATATAGTAAGGTTCTCTAAGTAAGCTTCAGACCCATACCCTCAAAATGTTTTTGTATATCCTTCCTGTGCTAATAAACTCTCATTGTTTTTACTATCATTCTACTGACCATTTTCTCAGGAAATATAATTGTATAACAAGCTCACACTGGTTAATGGTATCCCCATTCTAATAAAAAACATGAACCCATAAGCTACAGAAGCGTCCAACAAATATTTCCTAAAACAATCCACCACATCAATACTACTTATAATGGCTATTATCATTAATCTAATATACTCTGGTCAAAGAACACAATGAATAACAAAAATCTTTAATCCAGCAGCATCCACCCTCATGACAATCGCCCTTGTCACAAAAGTAGGACTTTCCCCATTTCACTTCTGAGTGCCTGAAGTCACACAAGGCATCCCATGAACAGCAGACCTGATGCTATCAACATGACAAAATTGCACCCCTATCAGTTTTATGCCACATGTCACCATCCATCAACCTAAATATACTATTAATCATAGTGATATTATAAATCATAGTGATATTATAAGTCATAGCTGGAGGTTGAGGCAGACTTCGCCATACTCACCTGGAAAATATTACACCCTCCTCATCAATTGCCCATATAGGATGAATAACAGCTAGCATAATGTATATTCAGATTATAACAATCCTAAACATACTAATTTATATCATAACAACACTATCTTCTTATTTATGCCCAGATCATGTACTACAAGAGTATCATTATCACACACATGAGATAAAACACCTCCCATCACAATCCTTTTCCTCACCATTATAGTATCATTAGGACATCGCCCATCACTATCAGGGTTTTTACCCAAATGAATAATTATCCAAGAGATAACAAAAATGACAACATCATTCTACCAACACTAATAGCCATCATAGCAGTCCTCAGCATGTATTTCTACTTGCAGCTAACATACTCCACATCACTAACTATATTCCGTTCATTAAACAACACAAACACAAAACAATTTGAACATACAAAGAAATAACCTTCTTATCATTACCAATCATAATACCCACACGATTACTACACACAACACCCATTCTATCGGTGCTGGACTAGGAATTTAGGTTAGTTCAGACCAAGAGCTTTCAAAACCCTAAACAAGTAAAATTTACTTAATTCCTAAAAATAAGGATTGCAAGACTTTATTCTACATCAATTGAATGTAAAGCAAACACTCTATTTAAGCCAAATCTTTACGAGATTGATGAGTTTTAACCCCAGGAAACTTTAGTTCACAGGTAAATCCTCTAGTCAACTGGCTTCAGTCTACTTCTCCTTCATGTGAGAAAGAAAAAAAGAGAAAAAAAAGGCAGGAAAATCACCGGCAGAATTGAAGCTGCTTCTCTGAAGTTACAATTCAATTTGTTGATTCAGCACAGGGTTTGCCAGAAAGAGGGCTCAATCTCTGTCTTTAGATTTACAGTCTAATGCTAACTCAGTCATTTTACCTCTGTTCATACACTGCTGATTATTTTCAACAAATCACAAAGATATCGGCATTTTATCTTTACTATTTGGTGCTTGAGCTGGAGTAGCAGGCAGCACCTTAAGTATATTAATCCAGGCTGAGCTATGCTGACCTGGAGCGCTACTTGGAGATGCCCAAATCTGTAAGGTAGTCATAACAGTCCCTGCACTTGTAATAATTTTCTTTATAGTTGTACCCATTATGATTGCAGGGTTTGAAAACTGACTTGGGCCACTAATAACTCGGACACCTGAAGTAGCATTTCCCCAAATAAATCATATAAACTTTTGACTACGTCCCCCATCATTCTTACTCCTACTCATATCACCAGTAGTAGAAGCTGGTTCTGGTACCAGTGGAACCGTGTATTCAGCTCTAGCCTGCAATCTGGCCCATGCAGGAGCCTCTGTCGACCTAACTGTTTTCTCCTTACATTTAGCAGGTGTCTCTTCAATTCTTGGTATTATTACTTTTATTACTATAGTCTTTAATACAAAACCAGCAGTCATATCCCAATACCAAACACCACTATTTGTTTAATCTTCCCCAACTATAGCCATATTACTATAATTACCAATCTCAGTCCGAGCAGTCAGAACTGCCATACTGTTAAGAGATAGAAATCTAAACACTACTTTCTTTGACCCTGCAGGAGGAGACCGAATCCTATACCAACACCTATTTTGATTCTTTGCTCACCCTGAAGTCTGTATTCATGGCCTACCAGGGTTTGTTATAAACTCACATATCATTACATACTATTTAGGACAAAAAGTGACTTTCAGCTATTTGGGAATAGTATGAGTCATGTCCACTGGCTTTTTAGGATTTCTCTTGTGGGCCCATCATATGTTTACCATAGAGATAGCTGTCGACTCAGGAGCATACTTTGCATCAGCTACCGTAATTACTTCTATCCCTACAGGAGTAAAAGTATCTAGCTGATTAGCAACTCTTTATTTAATTTTTCTTTTTCTTTTCTTTTTTTTTGGCTGCGTTGGGTCTTGTTTGCTGCACGTGGGCTTTCTCTGGTTGCGGTGAGCGGCAGCTACTCTTCGTCGCAGTGCGCGGCCTTTTCATTGCGGTGGCTTCTCTTGTTGCAGAGCACGGCCTCTAGGCGCGTGGGCTTCAGTAGTTGTGGCACGCGGGCTCTATAGGGCAGGCTCAGTAGTTGTGGCGCACGGGCTTTTTGCTCCGCGGCATGTGGAATCTTCCCAGACGAGGGCTCGAACCCGTGTCCCCTGCATTGGCAGGCGAATTCTTAACCACTGCATCACCAGGGAAGTCCCTGGTTAGCAACTGTTCACGGAGGTAGTATTATATGACCTCCCACTATATTATGAGTTTTAGGCTTTAGTTTTTCTTTTTACAGTAGGTGGTTTGACAGGAATCATCTTAGCCAACTCATCCCCGGACATTGTCCTCCAGGATACATACTATGTAGTAGCACACTTCCATGGCGTAATGTCCATGGGAGCTGTCTTCACTATTATAGGAGGCTTCTACACTGATTCCCACTATTCTCAGGTTATACACTTAACATGAGCAAAAATTCACAAGTATATCTGTAGTAGTAAATATGACTTCCTGCAGCACTTCCTTGGCCTCTCAGGGATGTCACTACGTTAGTCTGAGTACCCTGAGGCACACACAACATGAAATATTTTGTCTTTAGGCTCATTCATCTCAGTAGCAGCAGTAATGCTAATAATCTTCATACTTTGAAAAGCATTTGCGTCTAAACAAGAAGTCTTAGCAGTGGAAACTGCTACTCCTAACCTAGAATGGTTACACGAATGCCCTCCACCATATCCTATGCTTCAAGATCCTACCTATGTAAATGTAAAATAAGGAAGGACTCAAGTCCTTTTCAACCAGTTTCAAGCCAACACCATAACAATTATATCTTTCTCAATCAATGAGATAAAAGTAAAAAGTGATGTAGCTTTGTCAAAGTTAAATCATAAGCTAAAATCCTGTATATCACTAAGGCATATCCATTTCATCTAGGCTCTCAAGATACAACATCACCGATTATGGAAGAACTTTTCCATTTTCATCATCACACATTAATAGTGATTTTTAAAATAAGTTCTCTAGTCCTCTGTATCATTTCACTAACATTGACATCTAAACTAACTCATATGCATACAATAGGTGCACAGGTAGAGAAAATGTGAACAATTTACTAGCCACTATTGTAATCTTAATTGCCCTATCATCATTGTGAATCCTTTACATGATACATGAAATCAATAACTCTTCCCAAACCATAAAAAACTATGGGTCAGTAATGATACTGAAGCTACAAATACACAGATTATGAAGATTTAAATGTTGACTCCTCTGTAATCCCCACATCAGAGCTAAAACCAGGAGAATAATGACTAATAGAAGTCAACAACCGAGTAGTTAGAGATAGTCATTGAATATTAGTTTCATCTGAAATTGTTGTACACTCCTGAGTTGTTGCTTCTCAGGCCTAAAAAGAGCTGCTATCCCAGGACGCCTAACTTAACGAATCCTAATACCAACAGGACCAGGCCTATGTTGTGGACAAGAGAGCTCATTTTCCTGAGTTCAAAGACAGGACAGAGGGATATGGCTGAGATATGGGGTGAATCTGGAGCCCATGGGGATGCACTCTCCAAGCTCCAGGATAGGAATGGGGCCTCTAGGGTCCCAGGCCACCCACCACACCCTCCCGAGCAGGATCTGGGCAACATTCCCTGTCAGTGATGAGGCAGCCCTAGCGCTTGTCACTCCCCGAAGTTGTGTCCTATGTGGGCCCCATGCTCTTGGGACCACACCCCACACTCTGCAGGTCCATGCTACAGGGTCCTTCCTGCCTCAGGAGTAGAGACCACACAGCAAGCAGTTCCCTCCCCAACCAGCAGGAGGAGGGGAGGAGAGCAGGGGCACCAGGGGAATCTCACTCAGACAACAACACCCCAGGGGTGCCAGCGGGGAGAGTGATGATGCAGATGAGGCACAGACCAAGAGATGGGACCAGAGGACCCAAAAGGCAGCTGGTCATGTCCTGGCTCATCTGCACCCCGGACACCTTTGTCCCTCATACACCCCCTTCCTCATACACCCTCTCCTTAAATGCAGATTCTTCAGATGCAAACAGGCAGAGCTTCAGACTGAAAGTCAGCTCTTCCAAAATGACCCGTCAGCAAACACTGCAGGATTCCACTCCAGTGGGTGCCCTGGAGTCGACAACTCAGGGACTGAAGTGGATATCGGTGCCAGGGGCAGTGGGAGGGAATGGGGAGTGAGACTTTCATGGTTGTGGAATTTTGGTTTTGCAAGATGAAAATTTCTAGAGATGGTGGTGATGGCTCCACGAGAAAGTGAATATATCTGATGCCTCAGAAACGTGCACTTAAAATGGTGATGATGGTAAAGAGTATGTGATGTGTGTTTTATTTCACTTAAAATAAATTCTTAAAATAATGTCTTGTTAATTGAGATTCCATTTCGACTCCCCTTCATCACAAATGTCGGAGGCCCAGACACAGTCCCCTACCTTAGGGGCCATCATGGTACCCTCACAGAGCACGTGGGAGACCATTCTTAGGGGGGGCTAGTCTGTGCTCACCTGACCTCTGTCCAGGGGGACCCAGGCAGTGGTGACCCCCATAGATTAGACATATGATATGCTGTGATATTAATATGATACCACCAAGTGTTGTCACTCACCAGAACACAGAGCAGCAACCCACTCAAACATACCTGACCTCATATGATTGTGACAAGATTAAGAGAAGAAAAGGAACCACAGGTTAATCAGGGCAACACCCTTAATGCAGAGGTTGGAAACCTCAAAGGGGACAGGACACACTGCAGGCAAAGAGCGCATATGCGGTCTCCCCATACATGTGATCCTGGCCCATGCAGGTGTGGTGAGACCCACACAGTCCCCGCATCCTATACCTGGGGTCACACATCCACACCCACCAGGGTGACCCACCTCCCCAGACCCTGCACCTAAAGTCACACGTTCTCTCTCACCAGGTGACCCCTCCTCCCCAGACCCCTCCACCTGGGTCACATGTCCACAGTCCCAGGGTGACCTCACCTCCCCAGACCCTGCACCTGGGGTCACACGTCCCCTTGGTCAGGACACCATGGCTCTGCAGGGGGCTCCCTTAATGTGGAAACAAGCTGGGTCCCTGGGATCTCCTGGGATGGGAAAAAGTGTCAGGTGGGTCTCCTCTCCCCACACTTGTCCCAGAGGAGTCCTCCACTTCTCACTTTGGTTCTGTGTGATTTTAACTGTTTTTAAAGCTTTCATGCTAGAGTTGAACACACGACCTTGGTGCTGGCAGGCTCAGTCCTTTCTTGTCTCACTTACATGTTGAGAAAACTCATAGGACAGCAGGGCTGAAAGCCGAGGGGCAGCTCTGGACTCTGCTGAGTAGGGACGGTAGACTGGAAGGAGATCTCAGAAGCAGCCTCACCTGTTACCCATCGGCCTTTTGCCCGACCTGCGTGCCCTGCAATCAATTCACCAGCTAAACCTGCCTCCCTACGCACCATGCACGTGCTGGTAAATTGGAATTATTGCCAGGTAGCCCCCCTGAGGATTCTCCACGAGCCCCAGGGAAGGTGAACCTTGCAGGGATTAAGACTAAGGCCCCGACCATAGCACTGACCCTTGGGAGGACCAGGTAACCACACTCAGAAGCGAGGCTGTTACGTAGACAAGCCCACCTCAGCTCCAGACCCCAGACATCTAAGCACTGACATTCAGATGCAGGCACGGAGCTTCCCAGTACTGAGGCCAGGCCAGGTCTCTACCCAGGTCCCCATAGTCCTAGCGTACACAGAACATGGTCAGGTCTAAATCTTCTTACCATAGACAACACATGGTCAGCTCTAAACAGGAGACAGGACATGCAGAGGTCTAAATCTACCGTGTAGACAGAACTTGATCATGTTTAAACTAGCTTAGGGTTGATCTCATAGGAGGTACAGGTCACACACATGGGTCTCTCATCTTTGGACACCCACATCAGGAAACTGAACAAAATCTTTGTCATTAAACATTTCAACAGGCAAAACAGAAATGTTCCCAATTTCTCTGACCACCTGATGGTCAGGATCCACGGGTGAGCCACGAACTTCTTAGAGTGCAGCCCAGTCTGCTGCCAGGACAGACAAGAAGTGGCCTGATTCCAGCCTCCCAGGCTTCCAGAAGGAGGCGGCCACACTGGAAGCCCAGGCAGGACAGTCCTGCATGGGCCGGGCCGGGAGATCCAGTCTGTCCATTCGGCTGGCCGATTCCGGGCGGGGCGCTCAGGGCCGCTGAGAGCCCTGCACTCAGGTCCTGCTTCCCTGCAGCGTGTGCGTGTGCGTGTGTGTGTGTGTGTGTGTGTGTGTGTGTAGAGGGGGCGGTGGCTGACGGCTCCCATGGCTCCCGTCCCGGGCACCGCGCTGTCTTCGAGGGGAGGCACGGGGAGAGGTAGGGACACAGAAGCCGTTGGAGAGGAGAACCTACCGCGGAACTCCTTGCACACTGGCTCGCCCCACCTGGGGACCCGACTGCCCATCGTGGGCCGCATGTCACCCCCCAGCCCCCCACCCCCGAGGGCATGGTGCCTGGTCTTTCAACAGCACAGGGTCTCACATGAAGGAGACCCAGTGGGGACTGTCACCCCCCCACACTCCTGATACTGTGTTTGGGGAGAATGAACCCCCTTGACTGGGCGATGGGAACCTGTGAGGAAAGAGGTGGCGGCCCCATCCAAGTCGGGGCCTGGCTGAGAGATGGGAACACAGGAGCCAAGTGCAGGGCCTGGAGGCCAGGCCAACAAGAGGGGCACCCCCATCCTTGGTCGGGTTCCCCAACTGTGACATTGTTGCTTTAGGGGACCTGGGGCAGGTGACTGAATGTAATGGGGGTCTAAACTGGACCCTGAATGGGGTTTAAAGAAGGTGTGAAGGATGTTACTGAGACAGTGACAGTCATTGGAGGACAGACTCTGTGTCAGGACATCCTGCTCCATCCATTTAAATCCCTGAGATCTGTGGCCTTTACGTGGCTACGCAGGATTGTTGGAGCAGCTGCGTGCGGATATATCTGGGGCAAATTCAGTCTGCAACCAACTTGCAAGTGGTTCCAGCAAACACACAGGTGTGCGCACAGGCAGGCACAGCACACACACAAACATATGCACGTGCACAGCACAAATATATTCACACACTAGCACGTGAACACACATGCACGCATATGCCCATGCACACACTCACGTGTGCAAGTGCACATACCTATGCACATGCACAGCACAAATATATTCACACACTAGCACGTGAACACACATGCACGCATATGCCCATGGACACACTAACGTGTGCAAGTGCACATACCTATGCACATGCACAGCATATGTATGCAAACAGGCACATGCACACGCATAGCACACACACAGGGAATAAAGTGAATCCGTAAAGCATTAATTCCTGAACACAAGTGAAGCGGACATGTATTTTTCCCTTTTCTTAGCCCCGATGTTTTTAACAATAAAAAGTTTAAGAAAAAGGTTAATGGCAAATGACTTTTGATTCATAGGACTTTCTGATGTTATTCCACAAATATTATGACAGGAGAAATGAATGTAGATATTACATGTGTCCACTAATGGATGAATGGAGAAGAAAAACACGGTCCATCAATATAAGGGAATGCTATTCAGCCTAAAACGGAAGGCAATTCTGACACAGGCTGCAGCAGGGATGAACCTTGAGGGCATTATGCTCAGTGATGTAAGCTAGACACAGAAAAACAAACAGTGCTTGATCCTCTCATACAAGACCCCTAGAGCAGTCGGAAACATAGAGACAGAAAGTAGGATGTTGAGTGCCAGAGGCTGAGGGAGGGACAATGGGGAGTGAGTGTTTAATGGGGACTGTTTCAATTTTGCAAGATGAAAAAGTTTTGGAGGACGAAGGCGGTCAAGTTTTCACAACAGTGGGAATTACTTCTTGACCCTGAAATGTGCACTTAAAAATGGTTAAGACAGTAAAGTTTATGTTATGTGTATTTGACCACAATTTTTAAAACTTTTTAAAAAACAACAGGAAATAGTCCATGAATACCACAAGATGCACAACTTCACTAACAACCGAGGGATTAAAGCCATAAGAAAAATACTGTGCATACACCTCCCAGAATGGCAGACATGAAAGACATAGTATCAAATATCAGCAGGATGTGGAGCAATGGAAAGCCTGGTACGCAGCGGGGGGTGCAACCACTTCTGAATCCATCGGGCCTCAGATAGCGAAGTCCGTGCACACAGACCCACAGTGCTCCTCCCAGTTGAACACAAACCCACCAGCCCTGCACCAGGACACACGGACATGGACTCTGCAGCCACAGGAGCCAAACCTGAAAGAACCTGAAGGCCATCACAAGCGGATGCAGAAATGAACCATGAACGCTCCTATGAAGGAATATTCCACAGCAATGGAGTACATTTTGTTTAAAGGTAGTAAAACTATAAAAATTATTTTAAAAAAAAAACTATATTCACAAGATGAAAGATTGTATAATTCTGGCACCTAGGGATTGTCAAATGCTCCTAAAAATAGATTATGGTGGAAATGTTTATTATAGGGAAATTGACATATTCTCTAGGAAGGACGGGGTGAATGGGCCTGCTACATTTTCTACATTGAAGACATATACAGGTTTTGATTCTACTTCTGTTAAATCAAGTGGGGCTTCATTGGATTTCTGCTACTGCGGAGATAATCAAATTCTGGGTAGGGGTCAGGAGAAAATTAGTCATAGGTGTTCTTGTGTAATAATTACTGTTGAAAGTGTAAATGATCCATTTATCAGTAAGACTGAGAATAGAATAACTGCTACATTACTTCATATGAGATTGTCTGTGCTGCTGTCCCTAGAGCTCCGGTGAGTGAGTATTTTGAATCTGAAGCTCATCCAGATCTGAGGATGGAATAAATGGCTAGGTGTGATATGGCTAATATAAATAATATGCCTACATTTATATTAATTAGTGGATAAGATATGGGAGAGGAATTCATGTTGTGAGAGCCAGGGTTAAGGCTAGCATTGGGGCAATAATATATAAATTGATGATGTTGATGGACATAGTGGTTCTTTCATAAGTAATTTGAATGCCTCAGCAATGGGTTGTAATAATCCGTAGGGGCTGATGACTTTTGGCCCTTTCTGGATTTGTATATAGCCTAGGATTTTCCATTTAGTTAATATGAGGAATGCAATGGTGAATTAAATTGGGTAATTTGTGAAAGAATGTTGATTATAAACATATTCTTAGGAAGAGGACTTGAACCAGTGCAGATAAAGGTTTCAGTTTTACATAATTACCGGGCTCTGCCACCGTAGCAAACCCTGTTCTACACTGGGTATGTATAAATTAATTGAATGTAGATTATATCATCATTTAGTTTGAAGACATTTTGTAAAGTAAGCCGAATTGCTCTTGTCCTTTCATACTGGAAGAAATCTGCAATAGACAGAAACCAACCAGAATGACTCCAGTCTGAACTCAGATCACGTGAGACTTTAATCGTTGAACAAACAGACAATTAATAGCAGTTATACCATTGAAATGTCGTGATCCAGCATCAAGGTCATAAACCATATTGCCGATATGAACTCCAGAATACAATTACACTGTTATCCCTAGTAAAACTTGTTCCGTTGATCAGTGTTTTAGATAAACAGGTGATAAAGCATTTTGACTAGCTGGTCTAAATTTTAATCACTCAGAGGTGGTTTTATTCTCCAAAAAATAAATGGCGCAGGGGCCCAAGGCACACCGGCTTCAGTACTTGTGGTGCACAGGCTCAGTAGTTGTGGCCCACTGGCTTAGTTGCTCCGTGGCACATGGGATCTTCCCGAACCGGGGATCAAACTGGGTCCCCTGCATTGGCAGGCGAATTCTTAACCACTGCATCACTAGGGAAGTCCCAGAATCGCAGTCTCCCTTTTAATATACCTTAAGCCCAAAGAATCCATGGAAAATTATTACAGAAAATAAAACAATAAAATATTGTAAGGACTATAACAGAAGCATATAGTACACAGTTCATATAGACACATCCCAAGCAGTTACAAAGTATATTAAAAGGGAGGCTTCAATTTTAAAAGAATAAGAAAAATTATACCCACAAACTCCCAATCTTTCCTGAAACGTTGCAATCTGAAACCCTATTGCAGGAAGCAGAAGATTCCAGGAGACATTCTACAAATGAAGGACTCTAAACCCTGTGGGTGGATAAGGAATTCTGGAAGGAAGGTATCCTCACCCAAGGAGAGCAGGTTCCTATACTTCTCTAACATCACATCCCTGTACAATTCCCATTGATCTTGGTCCAGGCCTTCTCACTGCTCTTGAGAGAAATCTATGGCCACATCCGGGAATGTCAGCAGTCCCTGAAATTAAAAGTACACATGCCATGTGGCCACGGGAAGAGTTCATAATGTGACCCAAGAAGAAAACAGCAAGTTAAGAGAACTGGTTTTAATTTAGAAGACTGTCTTCAATTATCCACTAATATATATATATATATATATATATATATATATATATATATATATATATATAATTTTTTTTTTACAGAGTAACTTTCTCTACCTTATTTCTAACTACAAGAAAAGAGTATGGCATGTGATCCACAAAACCAGTATAGAGACTATACTTGTCTGGAAAAGAAATGATAAAATGATGGTTTCAACACAGGCATATGCATTTTTGAGTGTTTTATTTATATCAAACTGGATAAAATGTGTGTATTTCTCAGACAGAAAAGACATGTCGAGGTAGAAATGTACCTTTCAACTATTCATGGGTACACAAGTACACTGGGGAGATGGTAAAAGTGCAGATTGTGATTCAGTAGGTCCGGTGGGCCTGAGTTCTACTTTTTTAACAAGCTCATTTTTAACTAGTGATGCCACAGTCTCTGATTCATTAACCACAAGTGTGAATAGCAGAGACATAATTAGAAAGGTAAAAATTCATATTTAATTTTGAACTTAAAGTGTTTTATGGATTTTACACCTTTAATAGAATAGTAAGCACAGCAGCAACAATCATTTGTGAATATTTACTATAGACCGTGTATCTTTCTAACTTTTTTGTGTAGGATTCCAGGAAAAAGGCCTGGGCTGCGGCCACAGTGGGCGTGGTCCCCAGACCGGGCCGCCCCTCCAGGACCCCCGACGGGGCCCTGCGCTCCTGGCGGCTCCTCCCCCCGCGCCCCCCCCGCCCCCCCCGCCTCCTTCCCGGAAGGCCTCGGGGCAGAGTGGTCCCACCCCCTGCGCCCAGAACGGAGCCCGCGTTTCCACAGAGCTGGGACTCCCGGCTCGGGGTCTCTTCCCTCCGCCGTCACGGAACTGCCCCGGAGCCCGAGGGGAGGGCGGCCTCACTGAGGCTGCCGGCTCCGGAGGGGCCCCGGCGGCCGAAGCCACGACAGTCGTGGGGACGGCGGGCCGGGTAAGTGGGCCTGGTCCTGTGCCCGGGCGGCAGCGCAAGACCAGCTTCTGAGGGGCAGGGGTTCGCTGCCACCCGCCGCTGCTGTGCAGAAAGAGCGGCCCCCAGCATCTGGTCCCGGGGAACTTCGGTCCCTCCTCTCGCCCCTGCCCTCGGCCTGGCTCGCGGGGCCTGGTGGGCGTGGGGAGGGGGTCGGCCTGAGCGTCCTGAGGGGAAACGGGGCAAGGGAGGCGCAGGGTCCGGCTGCAGCCTCAGCGCCCCTCCTCCCGACTGCGGGGAAAGCGGCTGAAAACTCCTCCCGAGGCGCGCAGGCCCCTTGTTCAGCCGAGTCTCTCTACGCTTCCTCCTCCCTGAGCTAAAGTACCGGGGGGAGGGGACAGGGCAGGGCAATGGCGCAGGTAATGGGGAACATCAAAAGGTGATTGTTAACTAAGGAAAACCAGCTCTCCCAAGGTGAGGAATGTAGCTCTTTTCTTTGTATGGGAAGATGCAAGAGTCTGGGCTCACTGAAATCCTTCCTTTGATATGCACCTCAGCTCTCTGGGGCCAGCATTCTGTATTTGCATATCCTGAGTGCCTCAGGGCCTGCCAGCTCACTTTGGAGGGCTGCAAGTGCTGATGACTGTGACACCCTTTGTTTACTGATATGGCAAGAAATATTACATTTCTCACAGGCTTGAGGGGCAGACAGTGAAAAAGAGTTGGAGAATCTCACTCGGCATGTACTTTGGTTTACATATAGATAATATTTATACTTAACTGTGCTAATAGAGGTTCTCAAGTCCAATCAACTTGTACTACTGCCCTCTATGTATCAATTTCATCAATATCATAAGATAAATGCCTATAGAATTGACTTAATCCATTTAAATAGGATAATGATTTTTAAAGGAAACATCATAGAAATATAACAACAAAACCTTTACCACTAAAGGCTGGGTGTGGAACAACCTAAATAAATGTTCCATTGTTAAAATATTGAAAGATGTATTCAATAGAAATATCAACAAAAATGACAAATAATAAGGGCAGCAGAATGTTGAAATGTTCTACCTTTATCATTCAAGTGGCAGAAAATCATTTATTAGTAGGCACTGGGGGCAGAAGATGCCTGATTTTATATCTTTGTCATATTTGTGCAGTTGTTTCAACAAGTAACTTAAAGACAAAATGGAAAAATAAGGTTTGTGCCTGAGATCATGTTGATGTGAAACCAGGGATGGCCACCTCGTGCCAGGTGAATTAAGTTTACCTGGCAGGTAGACCGCAGGGCTCCTGGGAAGCAAGGGTTGGAATTTTTCTGCTGGGTGCCCCTTAGGTTCTGTGACTTGACTGACTGTGAGTCATGTTTCGGGAAAGACCTGATCACAGGAAAAGGGTAGGAATAGAGTGATTTGGGGAGCAGCTAACAACATTCATCACAGCTCACGGCCTGAATGAATTTTAACGAAACAGGAAAACAAATGCTTCTTATGGAATCAGAGAATGTGAGGGCTGGACAATCCCAGAAAACCAGGAACACTCATCCCATTTTCCAGATGAGAAAACAGAGGTCCAGCAAGGTGAAATCCCTCACCCAAGATGCACCCGTCTCTCCTCCCCACTACATGGTTCATGAAAGCAGGACTCTTCCTGTCTTGATCACTGCTGAACCCCAAAAAGGGCCAGGAATCTAGCAGCTGCTGCAAAAATTTTGGTTGACTGTAGGAACAAGGCTATTTCTTTCTTTCTCACTCTTATTCAGGATTGTGCCAAGAACTCCCTAGGTTGCAATGTAATTCGATAAATGTAAATATTAATTGAGTTTTGTTGTGATGAGGACTTAGGCTTTGAAGGTAACAGACTTGGTTCAGATCTTGGTTCTGCCACTCAATAGCTGTTTGGCTTTGGGAAAATTACTAAACCTCTCTGAGATTATTTGCTCCTTTGTAAAGTGGGGATAAATCTATCTGAGCCAGCAGAGCACCTGCATGAGAGATGTGCACTAAATATTGGTCTTTCTCACTCTCCTACGCCATCTCTCTGTTATTCCAAGAGAAGTTGTACAGAAGGATATAGTACTTTTTAAAAATAGTTAACTAATTAATTAATTAATTTGTTTTTGGCTGAGGCTTTCTCTAGTTGCGGCAAGCTGGGGTTACTCTTTGTTGCAGTGCGCGGGCTTCTCATTGCGGTGGCTTCTCTTGCTGCGCTTGTTGTGGAGCACCGGCTCTAGGCACGCGGGCTTCAGTAGTTGTGGCCTGCAGGCTCAGTAGTTGTGGCGCATGGGCTTAGCTGCTCCACGGCATGTGGGATCTTCCCTGACCAGGGCTCGAACCCATGTCCCCTGCCTTGGCAGGCAGATTCTTAACCACTGCGCCACCAGGGAAGTCTGATATAGTACTTTTTAAAGAGGGGTTTTAATTTATTTCAGATTGTGTACATTTTTCTTGTAGAAAAGCTTATTACACTATAGAAACATAAATATGCAAAACCACTCCAAATGCAGTATTGTATGTGTTAGATATTAACAGTCACATTTTATAAGTAATTGGGCAAATGCCAAAGCACTAGGTACTGGGGAGTAAGAAGACTCAAATCTGCGGTGCCCCCCACCCCAATTTCAAGAGCAGGGTGTGTTTTTCAAATCCATGTTTCATCTGGTCTTTGTTTCTCATCCATCCTCTGTGTCTGCCTTTCTCAAGAAGGCTCAGATCCTCCGCTTTCACACCCTCCCGGCTGGCTGTGTCCCAGCTCCCGCCCTGGAACCTCTGCATGCCTGGGTGTGCCTGCTCCCCCTGTGCATCACCAGCTTTGCCAGGGAGCTGTTGTATCGTGCACTGCTTGCTGTACCCAGAGTACCTGGACCCTTCTGGTACATGAAGTGCACCCTCATCACCATGTGTGCACGCCCATCCCCTTACCTTATATCCTGCCTCTAAGCCAGGCTTGGGGGTGACTACAGTGTGCATTCAGCTGTGTGAGGTGCTGGGATCAAAGTGAAGTTCCCAACTTTTGAAGTTGCAGGCTTGAGGGGCACACAGTGATTTAAAGTCGGGTCACCTGACTTAAAGGGGGGACTGATTGATTTAAAGCCAAGGCAGCTGACTTAAAGCCTGCGTCCCTCAGCTGCAGGACGAGACCAACTTTGGCGGTGCACGGGTTCGCTCCAAGCCAGCACTGCTGTTCAGGAAGAGCTTCCAGTAGCGCCTTAGTGCAGGGGAACTTGGTCCCTGGTCTTGCCCCTGCCCTCAGAGGGGGGCCACCTGCTCTTCTGGAGAATCAGGGATGGGGAAGTGCAGAGTCCCGGCTGGAGTTGTGGCATCCCTTGTCTGAATAATGTAGAAAGGCTGATTTTTATGCTTTAAAAGATTTTACATCACAAAGAAACTAGAAGTGGCTAACAGAACTTATTCAAATCAATTTTACATAGAGACTTTGATATTAAATTTGTATACTAAAATGGGTTTATCCAAATTTTCTCTTTCTTTTTGAGTGAATATTTGTAACGTATTTTTGTAGATAATAATTTATCCTAGATATACAAAATTGTGAGAATGGGTACCATTTTTTACCACTTAAATGATTTCTTTTAAATGAATAGATTGTACACTTTAAATGCCAACGTTGTGTCTTACATGTTGTGTTTTAATTCCTTGATTTCCAAAACTTATGTTTATTTAATTGATTTCTATCTAATAATCGGTGTCTCCCCTTTACTGTTTCTTACTTTATATTTTATTGATCTATAGTTAATTTACATTATTATATTAGTTTCAGAGGTACAACAGTGATTCATAAATGTTTAGGTTCTTCTCCATTTATAGTTATTATAAAAGAGTGGCTATATTCCCCATGCTATACAGTACACCACTGTAGATTATTGATTTCATACATAGTGGATTGTACCTCAAAATCTCCTACTACTGTTTTGCTCTCCACCCTATCTCTCCCTGCTGGTAACCACTAGTCTGTTCTTTAATCTGTGAGTCTGTTTTTTTGTTGTTGTTGTTGTATTCAATTTTTCAGATGCCACGTGTAAGTGATAACATACCATGCTTGTTTTCTCATAACATACCATGCTTGTTATCTCTGCAGCTTATTTTACTAAACATAATACCCTCCAAGTCCATCCATGTTCTTGCAAATGGCAAAATTTCATTTTTTGCTGAAGTCATCATCAAAAATCTTTTTTATCCACTAACCTATTGATGAACACTTAGTTTGACTCTATATCTTGGCTATGGCAAATAACACTGTTATGAACATTGGGGTGCAGTTATTTTTTTTGCAATAGTGTTTTTGTTTTCTTCTGATATACCCAAGAGTGAAATTGCTGGATATTATGGTAGTTCTATTTTTAGTTTTTTGTGGAACCTCCATTCTGCTTTCCACAGTAGCTGCACTACTTCACATTCATATCAAGAGTGTACAAGAGTTTCCCTTTCTCCACATCCTCACTAACCTTTATTATTTGTGATCTTTTTGATGACAGCCATTCTGACAAGACTGAGGTGATATATCTCATAGTTTTGATTTGCATTTTACTGCCAATTAACTATGTTTAGCATCTTTGTGAGTTCCGGCTGTCTATCTGTATTTTTTCCTTGGAAAAATGTCTATTTAGGTCTTCTCATTTTTTTAAAAAAAAGATTTTGGGTGTTTTTTTGGTATTGAGTTGTATGTGCTGTTTCTGTAGTTTAGCTATGAACCGTTGCTTAGTCATCTTTTTGGTGTTAACCTCTTATCATGTGCAAATATTTTCTCTCCTTCAGCAGGTTGTCTTTTCATTTTGTCTTTGGTTTCCTTTGCTGTGCAAAATCTTTTAAGTTTAGTGAAGTCCCATTTGTTTATTTTTGCTTTTGTTTCATTTGCCTTAGTAGACTGAACCTAAAACTGTTGCTATCATTTATGTTGAAGAATGTTCTATATTTTCCTCTAGGGGTTTTATGGTTTCTGGTCCTACATTTAGGTGTTTATTCAGTTTTGCATTTATTTTATATATGGTGTGCTAAAATAATCTAATTTTATTCTTTCCCATATAGCTGACCAGTTTTCCTAGTACCACTTATTGAAGAGACAGTTTTTTCTCCATATTGCCTGCTTTGTCATAAATCAATTAAATATAAGTGTGTGGGCTTATTTCCGGGATCTCTATTCTATTCCAGTGATCTTTGTGTCTGTTTTTGCTCTGGTACCTTTCTCTTTGATTACTGTCGCTTTGCAGTATAGTCTGAAGTCAAGGTGTGTGATGCCTCCAGCTCTATTCTTTCTCAAGATTGTTTGGCTATTTGGGGTCTTTGTGTTTCTATACAAATTTTAAAATTACTTTTTCAAGTTCTGTGCAAATGCTTTGGTATTCTGATAGGGATTGCATTAAATCTGTAGATTGTCTTTGGGAGTATGGTTATTTTAAGAGTATTAATTCTTCCAGTCCATGCACATGCTATGTTTTTCCATCTTTTTGTGTTGCCTTCAACTTCTTTCACCAATGGCTGATAGATTTCTGAGCACATGTCTTTTACCTGCTTAGGTGTGTTTATTACTAGGTATCTGATTCTTTTTGATGTGATTGCATATGGTATAGTTTTCTTAATTTTTCTTTCTGACAGCTTTGGGTTTTGTTTTTTCTTCTTTTTCTAATTCCTTCAGGTGTAATGTTAGGTTGTTTATTTGATATTTTTCTTGTTTCCTAAGAATAAGCTTGTGTCACTATAACTTCCCCCCGTGAACTGCGTTGGCTGTGTCCCATAGATTTTGGATCATAGTGTGTTCATTTTCATTTGTCTTGGGTATTTTTAGAATCCCTCTTTAATTTCTTCAGTGTTCCTTTCTTCCCCTTTTATTCCCTTCATCTGTGATGTGAGGACTATCTTTAATATCATGTTTGGATTTCTTTCAGTTTTGTGTGAGCGTGTGTGTGTGATTATTTAAGTTGCTGAGCTCTTAATTTCACATGGACACTACCAACCCTACATTGTTACTCTCCTCCCCCACAGTTACTGAATTTGACCTTATATTTTACATCTACTTGTTTTGTGTGTCCCTTAACTTCTTATTGTGAATATAGATGATTTTATTACTGTTTTCTTTCATCCTTCCTATTAGCTGTGTAGATGGTTGATTTACTACCTTTGTTGAATATTTGCCTTAACCAATGAGGTTTTTCCTTTAGTAAGTTTTCTTTCCTAATTTTTATGTTTCAATCGTGGCCTTTTCTTTTTCACTTAGAAAACCCCCTTTAAGTTTTCTCATAAAGCTGGTTTGGCGATGCTGAGCTCCTTTAGTTTTGCTTCTCTGTAAAACTTTAGATCTCACCATCAAATCTGAAGGAGAGCCTTGCTGGGTAGAGTATTTTTGGTTATGGGTTTTTCCCTTTCATGACTTTAAATATACCTTGCCCCTCCCTTTTGGCATGCAGAGGTTATCCTGAAAAGTCAGCAGATAACTTCATGCAAGTTCCCATGTTTGTAACTTATTGCTTTTCCTTTGCTCCCTTTAATAGTGTATTTTTATCTTTATTTTTTTTGCCATTTTAATTACAGTGAGTCTTGGTGTGGTCCTCTTTGGGTTGATCCTGTTTTGGCCTTACTGAGTTTACTGGACTTGGATGTCTGTTTTCTTTCCCAGGTTATGGAAGTTTTCAGCTCGTATGTCTTCAGGTATATTCTACACTGCTTTCTCTTCCCTTTTTGCTTCTGGGACCAGTATAATGCAAATATTAGTACACTTGATGTTGTTTCACAAGTCTGTTCAACTTTCCTCATTTCATTTTAATCTATTGTTTTACCGTTCATCTTCAGTGATTGCCAGTACTCTGTCCTTCAGTTTTCTGATTCATTCTTCTGTATCATTTAGTCTACAGTAGTTTCCTTTTAGTGTATTTTTCATTTCAGTTATTGCATTCCTCATCTCTGTTTTGTTGTTCTTTAATTGTCTAACTCTGTTTTAAAAACTTCTAACTTCTTGCTCTGGTCATGCATTCTTCTCCTGAGTTCTTTGATCATCTTTACAGTCATTACCTTGAACTCTTTCTTGAGTAGATTGGCTATCTCCACTTCACTTAGATCTTCTGAATTCTTATCTTGTTCCTTCATTTGGATCGTGTTTCTGTGTCACCTCATTTTTCTTAACTTGCTGTTTTTATTGCTATGTGTGTAGTAGGTTCGTTACATTTCCTGACCTTGGAGAAGTGGCCTTTTGTAGGAGAGGTCCTATGTGTCCCAGCAGCCCACTGTCCCCTGGTCACTAGAACTATATGTTCTAGGTGTACCCCCTATGTGGGCTGCTTGGGTTCTTCTGCTGTGGTGGGCTGACTACTGTGGGTGGTCTGGTAAGCTTGGCTGCCCCCAGACTGCTTGTTTGCCAGGCTCTGCCTTGTGTGGAGGCTGTCTGTGCTGCTTGGTGAGACTAAATCATAAGGCAGCTGGCTGCACAACTCTGGGGGACACCAAATCTAGTGCTGGTTCACTTATGGGTAGAACTGCAGTAGCGGTGATGTCAGGGCTAGTGCCCAGTCACTGGTCCTGGGGCTATGCTGGCTACTGGGAGGAAGAGACAGGTCCTGAGTTCTGGCTGCAGGTCCCAGGAGTCACAGAGTTGGTGTTGGATCACTGTTCCTGACACAGCTATCTGCAGGGTCTGGGGTATCCCTAATCTTGTGTTGGCATTCTGATGGGCAGGGTCAGGTCCCAGCTGAGTCCATGGCTGCTTCTGGCCTGCAAGTGAGTGTTCTGGTCACACAGGCTGCTGGGCTGTGGTATTCCTGGAGCTGGTGTGTGCCTGTTGGTGTATGAGGCTGATCCCAATGCTCGAGCAGGTTTGCTGTTGGGTAGGTCCAAGCTCCATCCAGTCCCTGTGCAGTTATCACCTGCTGATGGTGAGGCTGACTCCAAGGCCCGAGTAGGCTCACGTGTCAGAGGGGCCAGGGACTCTGGGGCTGGTGCCTGTCCACTGAGGTGTGGAGGCTGGTCCTGGGGCTTTTGGTGGCTGGGCCCATGTCCAGGGGCAGCTGTGCATTGAGAGGGTCTGAAGGCAGCCTGTTTGCTGGTGGGTGGGGCTATGCCCCTGCTCAGTTAGTTGTTTGGCCTGCAGCATCCTAGTACTTGTGTCTATAGTCTGGTGGAAATGGGTAGGGCTAGGTCCTGAGGCTAAAGAGATAGAGGGAGGATTCTGAAATTATGCTTGCTGGTACCAGTGTCCACGAGGTAGAAGGAGCTCCCCCAAATGGCTGCTGCCAGTGTCTATGTCCCTGAGGCTGTGCTGTAGTTGCCTGTTGCCTCTCTGGGAGACTCTCCAAGATCAGGAGGTAGGTGTGACCCGGGATCCTTTCAAATGACTGCTTCTGTTCTGACTCTCGGATCATGTGGGATTTTGTGAGCATCTTTTAAGAGTGGAATCTCTATTTCCCACAACCCTCTGGCTCTCTGGAAAATAAGCACTACTGGTCTTCAAAGCCCAACTTTTTAGGAACTCTTCTTTCCAGCACAGGATCCCTGGGCTTGGGAGCCTGATGTTGGGTTCATACCCCTTGCTACCTGGGACCACGTCTGAAATTGTAATTATTCTCCCATTTGTGGGCCACCCACCTGGTGGTATGGGTCTTGACTCTATTGAGATTTTTCCCTTCCTTTCTGTCTTGTCGAGGTGCCTTCCTTATGTCTTTAGGTGTAAAACATCTTTTACAGCAGGTCCCAGCCTTTTTCATCAATTGCTGTTCTGTAAACTGTTGTGACTTTGGTGTGCCCATGAGAGGCATCAAGCTCTGGGTCTTTGAATACTACCATTTTGGACAATATGTCCACTTCATTCTTAAATCATATTATTTAAGTTTTCTTAGTATCTTATTTGATTAGCGACAGTTTGAAATTTATTATCACTCATGTCTACTTCGCCTGTTTAAAGAAATTGAATAGTGCATTCATTCAGTTTGAAATGAAGGTAGTGACCTGTGAATTTCCATACCTCAAAAATCAAGGGTAGGACAAAAGCCTTTTCTACCTGTGTTAACCTCAAACTCTGCACCCCACCCCAGCCTGGGGATTAACCTCTTGCACCCATGCTCACTTTCTGTTTTTGGACCGTTAACCATCATTGCATCTGTATGTGTGTTGACAAAGTGAACTCTAGTCTTTCCAGTTTTTGAGTTTTGTTTTTTGGTTTAGGGAACAGTCTTACTATCAATGTACATTTACTGGTCTGCTGAAGTTCATATATAAACCTGTCAAGCACATTATCAGAATTGGAATTGCTTGTATATACACTTTGATAAATTTTAGAGACAATGGTAGAACAGAAGTAAATTGTATTTCAAATCCCACAACATTTTCACACCATGAAAACCCTTCCCTTTTTAATATATTTGTGTGTAGTTTATCTTTATGCCCATACTATATTTCCCAGAGATGGCTAAGTGTTATGTTTCTTGCTAGCACATTTACCGTGTTGTTCAAAGTCAGGCGTTTACTGGTTTTAGCATGATCCTATTTCCATGAACTTGCAAATACAAGATCTTCTCTCACACTGTCTTTTACTCCCTGCTGTTTTATATTGCCGTCCTAATTCTCAGTCCTGGTCTTCCTTTATGTTCTTCATCAACCTGGATAGGTTATACTATTTTCTCCCTTATTCAAAACCAATAGAATAGAGTAGAACACCCAGAAGTAAACCCTGATATATGGCCAAATGATTTTTGTCAAGTTGCCAAGACTTTTCCAAGTAGAAAGGATAGTATTTTCAACAAATGGTGCTGAGAAGTCATGTTGTCAACATGCAAAAGTAGGAAGATGGACCCTTACCTAACATCATATGCAAAAATTAATGAAAACGTATCAAGAAACTAAATATAAGACCTAATAAAATAAAAAGTCTTAGAAGAAGACACAGGACAAGAGCTTCACGACATTGGATTTGGCAGTGTTTTCCTCAATATGAAACAAAGGAACAACAAAGGTACAGCTAACAAAACTAACAATTTGCAGAACATAATTTTAAAAAAAATGTGTATCAAAGAAATGTAAACAGAATAAAATGGCAACCCACAAGATGGGAGAAAATATTTGAAAGCCATGTATCTGACAAGAGATTTCTATTCAGAATATACAGAGAACTCCTACACTTCAAGAAAAAGCAAACACCCTGATTCAAAAATGGATGAAAGACTTGAATAGATGGTTCTTCAAAAAGATGTACAAATGACTAAGCACTTGAATAGATGCTCCATATCACTAAATGCATGTTTATATATTTGTGTGCATGCATACACACACAAGCACACACACACATACACAAGCAGGAAACAAGTATTGGTGAGGATGTGAGGGAGTTGGAACCATTGTGCTATGTCAGTGGGAATGTAGAATGATACAGCTGCTTTGCAAAAGAGTATGGCAATTTTTCAGATATTGAAAAATAGAATTATTACATGATCCAGGAATTTTACTATGAGGTATACCCAAAGGAATTGAAATCAGGGTCTTAAAGAAATATTTGTACTCCAGTGTTTAGAGCAGTAATAATCACAGTAGCTAAAATATGAAAGCAACCTAAGTGTTCATCCACTAGTTCCTGGATAAGCAAAGTGTGGTATACCCATATAATACAATATTATTCAGTCTTAAGAAGGAAAAGATCTAAGAATATGCTACAACATGGATGAATCTTGAGGAAATTTAGCTACCAAAAATGCCATTTTGGTGACTTTTAGTGAGTCATAACAATACAACTACTTATTTCAATTATATGGGGTACTTAGTGTAGTCAAAACCATAGAAATTAGGAGGGTAATGATGTTTTTCAGGTGGTTATGGAACAAAAAGGAAAGTTATGTTTAAAGGATACAGAGTTACAGTTTTAAAACATAGAAAAGAATTAGAAAGATAAATGGTGATGTTGATCGCCCAATAATATGAATGTATTTAATATCACTGAACGGTGCACTTTATAGTAATTAACATGTTATATTTTATGTTATTTGATTTTACCAACATACAAAATTGGGAAAGAATGTAATATCAGGAAAGGGAGTGGACCTGGGATAGAGCAGAGAGTAATCAGAAGGGTGAGACACTGCATATGTTGAAGAAGAAGAGCTGAGAGTCTTCATTGGCCAGAAGAGACTTTATAAAAAAAAATTACTCTGAGGGTGTATTAAATAGATATCTATGTGTACACTGCTATCTCCCATGGGTTATCTTAAAGAGTCTTTAATAAAGTCCATAAGGCTTGCTGAGGCTTTTTTAAAAACTGAATTCCCTAGGAGATAATTAGAGGGTGGTACTTAAGTCTATGTCTAGGTTGACAGATTTTGCAGGGAAGACGAACTTGAGAACAGTGAAGGTCCTGAGAGTGTAAGTACATGGAAATTAGAAAAAAAAAAAATAATAAAGGGAATTAGGAAAACTTTGGACTTCGAAGGTCATGTGTTAGTGAGTCAGACCTGAGGTTTCTAAGGAGTTATATACACAGTTGCTATTTGGATTACTTGTTGATGAAGATAAGTGGAACAACTAGAGTCGTTTCCAAGTGTAGGTAAGATATAATGAGAGGATGGAGGTGGAAAGTAGGGAGGCCCAGAGAGAAGTAGGAAGGTCATATTGGGCCAAGATGGTGGTAATATCCAGCAGAACAGATGGCAGGACAGACTTTGGATTCATCTCTTTTATTTCGGCTCCCCCCCTCATCCTTAATAATTCTTTGGGAATATTTCATGGCTCTGTGATGCAGGTACAGAATTCGAATGAGGAGACTACACCCTCAGTGTCCAGCTGTCTGAGTCCTCAGTGTGCTTCAAATGATGGAGAACTATTGCTTCTTTATGAGAAGAGTTAGTACCTCGTAGCTAAGCTTAAGCTGGAGCTTATGCAATATTGATTCCATTTTATATATACTGTTGGAATGGAGGTTCCTCCTCCTCTTTTCTTGACCATTATGAAATGAATCTATATTTCTCAATATTTGGGTATATCAGATAAATACATTAAGTAAAGGAATCTTATATATTGCTCCCTGCATAGTTTGCTCTTTCTTGTTTCTCTTTTACCTTTACTAAATTAGCACAGGGAGAGACCTTGAAGTGTTCTAATCAGGAGAGATTAGAACATCATATTTCTAGAGAGGTTGGTTGGACAGAGCAGGGGTCCCAGTGAAAATCAAAGCTTCTGTTTCTACTTGGAAGTGTACCTGTATAGAGTAGAGGGCTCCAGGAAATATCCTAGAATATTCCAATGTCCCTGCAGGAGATCATTAAGAGAGGCAGGATCTGGTATCAGATCAGTGTACTATGAAATGTTTGTCAGTCATCTGATGTGAGATTCTCAGAGCCAATCCCATATGGTAGGGCTGAGTGCAGAGTGATGAAGAACCTGTGAAAGCCTTTGATTGCATGTTAAAGATGAAGCTCTGATTTCGGGGAGAATTTTCTTACCTGACTGAATGTCACCCTTCTGTGGGGATGAGATTCTGTGCTTTTCCTCTGTTGATGACCACTGACTGAAAATCATTAGAGAATCATGTCTAGAAAGCATTCTTTATTTAATTTCTTAAATAAGAAAACATAGAAAATATTTTTATCCACTTTCAAATTGAGGGTCAGGGGAATGAAATCAGTGAAAATGTCAGAGTAGGGAGCTCTGGCTTGTTTCCATCCCCAGAAACACTGACATACGTGGTACAACCTGTCAAAATGATCTTATCAACACATGTAAGTTTTCTTTTCGCTGTGTACGTTTATCTTTCATTGAAACTTTACTTACTACAGGATGTGGAGAATAAACAAGGAAGTAGAAACTGTATTTCCTGATGAGAGAATCACTAAGTCACATTAGCTCTTCTGAGCTAAGTGTTGCTCACCGTGACTGTAATTAAAACAAACAAACAAACAAAACACTTTTTTTTTTTAGTAAGTCAGTTCTGACATTTCCTCGTTAAAGACATTGTAACAGATACAGACTTAGATTCATCAGAATTGAGCAAAATTTTGATTGTACCTGTGTTGAATATATGAGCGTGACCTGCTACAAAACTTCATTATACTTATTGCCACAAATGACAGATTCCTTTTTTCCACTCCTGATATGTTGCATGTAAGGAATGCATAGGTCACTAACCCCAGCTGGTCACAGGTAAACTCTGCCACATGGATTAATGCATGTTTTCCTGCTAGAAGACCATACATTCTGGAGTATCATGCCTGCAGAGTATCTGGGCTCTTCTTTTTCCTGGATAAAGTTTAGATAATCACCTAATTTTATGAGAAATATATAAATTGGATCTGCATATTCTTCAGGTTTTTATTTATCCATTCTCTTTCAAGTCCTAAGTGCAAATATTAAAGTGATTTCCAAGAGGGTGGTAAATAAGACAGCTACGTTTATGCTCCAACATTAACAATAAATCATAATACAATAGTAAATGCATTAATGTGTGATTAATATGTAGATACTTATGTAAATGCAATTTTAGTAATGCTTTGTGGAGAGCTTCAGAATCTAGGTATTAAAAAAAAAAGAAGAAGGAGTTCTTGAAACTCTCAGGGAATTATAGAGAAGTCTTCTTTGTGTCTATAAATATCACTCCGAAATAATGCATTTTCTCAGAAATAAACTAGGCATAAAATTGTAGGAAAAAACTTCATGAAATGAAAGAGCATGTGAGATGGCCATACAAGAAAAAGAATATTCTCAGAGAATAATGAACAGTGTGGAGTTCAGCAGAAGGGTTATACAGATTCAGAGAGTAAAACTTTGGAAAGCCTAATTATGAGTTCCTCATATTTCATCTTTGTAGACACGGTAGTCATTGGAAATATGATGTTATAAGATGACGTTAACATACTTAAATACTTTCGTTTAGAAATGACCACTTAGAACCAGAATAAATGAAAGCGAACACAAAATTATGTTTTTGTTGATATTTAAAGACCTCAGGTGAGTGCTGATTATTTTAAAATACATGATGTCTTTCACTGCAAAGTAAAGGAGCTGTTACAGTGGAGGATTACTGGACTGAATGTCAATATTATGACATAGTATGAGTGTGTTTCGTGTTTGGTAATTGCAATCATTGTTGTTTTTGTTGTGGTCATCCATTTACAGTGCTTGGTGTCAGTTGATTTATCTCTTGTAAAAATAAAATACAGTCTGTGTGTGTGAAAAAAAACATACATGATGTCTTGACTAAAGTTGTATGGAATTTGAGATCTGGAAAAAAGCATTTCCTTTCTGTAATGCTAGGATGCTAATTGGACATTTTTGCAAGAAAGAGATTTCAGGATGCAAATCTCGTGTCTCTAAGGTGGGAAGTCAGTTCATGGTGGAACATTCTATTAAACTTGTGTGAGTGGAGAAATATTTCTTTGGAAGGAAGAGGTCGGTCACAAATCCCTTTTTAATAAAGTTAGTGGTTTATAGTATACCGAATGAGCAAAATGGCTATTTCTGAACTTTAGAAAAAAATAATATATTTTTTCTGCATTTATATTATGAAGCGGATGTAAAATATCAAAAATTCTTTATTTTGAAAAGCAATGTAATCAATTTGACATAATTCATATATATTGAACCTGTGGTACACACACACAATAAAACTTACATTCAAAAAATTTTTTGCACTAAAGAAATATCTTCAAGTGTAGTTGATTTACAATCCTGTGGGTTTTTAAAATACATGTTTATTGGAGTATAATTGCTTTATAACATTGTATTAGTTTCTGCTTTACAACAAAGTGAATCAGCTATATGTATACATATATTCCCCATATCCCCCCCTCTTGAGCCTCCCTCCCACACTCCCTATCCCACCCCTCTGGCGGACATAAAGCACCGAGTTGATCTCCCTGTGTTATGCGGCAGCTTACCACTAGTTATTTTACATTTGGTAGTGTATATATGTCAGTGCTACTCTCTCACTACGTCCCTGTCTCCCCTTCCCCCCTGTGGCCTTAAGTCCATTCTCTACATCTGTGTCTTTATTCCTGCCCTGTCACTAGGTTCGTCAGTACCATTTTTCTAGATTCCATATATATGTGTTAGCATACGGTATTTGTTTTTCTCTTTCTGACTTACTTCACTCTGTATGACAGACTCTAGGTCCAACCACCTCACTACAAATAACTCAGTTTTGTTCCTTTTTATGGCTGAGTAATAGTCCATTGTGTATATGTGCCACGTCTTCTTTATATATTCATCTGTCGATGGACATTTAGGTTGCATCTATGTCCTGGCTATTGTAAATAGTGCTACAGTGAACATTGTGGTACATGTATCTTTTTGAATTATGGTTTTCTCCAGGTATATACCCAGTAGTGGAATTGCTGGGTCATATGGTAGTTCTATTTTTAGCTTTTAAGGAACCTCCATACTGTTCTCCATAATGGCTGTATCCGTTTACATTCCCACCAATAGTGCAGGAGGGTTCCCTTTTCTCCACACCCTATCCAGCCTTTATGCATTGTTTTATTAATTTCTTTTTTTTAAAACTTTTTTTAAAATTTTTATATTTAGTTTTGGCTGTGTTGGGTCTTCGTTTCTGTGCGAGGGCTTTCTCTAGATGCGGCAAGCGGGGGCCACTCTTCATCGCGGTGCGTGGGCCTGTCACTATCGCGGCCTCTCTTGTTGTGGAGCACAGTCTCCAGACGCGCAGGCTCAGTAGTTGTGGCTCACGGGCCTAGCTGCTCCGCGGCACGTGGATCTTTCCAGACCAGGGCTCGAACCTGTGTCCCCTGCATTGGCAGGCAGATTCTGAACCACTGCGCCACCAGGGAAGCCCTCCTTCATTTCTTTTTCATTTATTTCTGATTTCATCTTTATGATTTCTTTCCTTCTGCTAACTTTGGGGTTTTTTAAATTATTCTTTCTTTAATTGCTTTAGGTGTAAGTTTAGGTCGTTTATTTGAGATTTTTCTTTTCTCTTGAGGTAGGATTGTATTGCTATAAACTTCCCTCTTAGAACTGCTTTTGCTGCATCCCTTAGATTTTGGGTCATTGTGTTTTCATTGTCAGTTGTTTCAAGGTATTTTTTAATTTCCTTTTTGATTTCTTCAGTGATCTCTGGTTATTAAGTAGTATATTGTTCAGCGTCCATGTGTTTGTATTTTTTTACAGATTTTTTCCTGTAATTCATATCTAGTCTGATAGTGTTGTGGTCAGAAAAGATACATGATACGATTTCAATTTTCTTAAATTTACCAAGGCTTCATTTGTGACCCAAGATAAGATCTACCCTGGAGGATGTTCCATGTGCACTTGAGAAGAAAGTGTATTCTGTTGTTTTTGGATGGAATGTCCTATAAATATCAATTAAGTCCATCTTGTTTAATGTATCATTTAAAGCTTGTGTTTCCTTATTTATTTTCCTTTTGGATGAATTGTCCATTGGTGAAAGTGGGGTGTTAAAGTCCCCCACTATGATTGTATTACTGTCAATTTCCCCTTTTGTGGTTGTTAGCATTTGCCTTATGTATTGAGGTGCTCCTTTGTTGGGTGCATAAATATTTACAATTGTTATATCTTCTTTGTGGATTGATCCCTTCATCATTATGCAGTGTCCTTCTTTGTTTCTTGTAATAGTCTTTATTTTAAAGTCTATTTTGTCTGATATGAGAATTGCTACTCCAACTTTCTTTTGATTTCCATTTGCATGGAATATGTTTTTCCATCAACACACTTTCAGTCTGTATGTGTCCCTAGGTCTGAAGTGGGTCTCTTGTAGACAGCATATATATGGGTCTTGTTTTTGTGTCCAGTCAGCCAGTCTATGTCTTTTGGTTGGAACATTTAATTCATTTCATTTAAGGTAATTATCTATATGTATTTTCCTATTACCATTTTATTCATTGTTTTGGGTTTGTTATTGAAGGTCTTTTCCTTCTCTTGTGGTTCCTGCCTAGAGAAGTTCCTATAGCGTTTGTTGTAAAGCTGATTATGTGGTGCTGCATTCTCTTAGCTTTTGCTTGTCTGTAAAGGTTTTAATTTCTCCATCAAATCTGAATGAGATCCTTGCTGGGTAGAGTAATCTTGGTTGTAGGTTTTTTCCCTTTCATCACTTTAAATATGTCCTGCCACACCCTTCTGGCTTGCAGAGTTTCTGCTGAGCGATCAGCTGTTAACCTTATGTGGATTCCCTTGTATGGTATTTGTTGCTTTTCCCTTGCTGCTTTTAATATTTTTTCTTTGTATTTAATTTTTGATAGTTTGAATAATATGGATCTTGGCATGATTCTCCTTGGATTTATCCTTTATGGGACTCTCTGTGCTTCCTGGAATTTATTGACTATTTCATTTCCCATATTCGGGAAGTTTCCAACTATAATCTCTTCAAATGTTTTCTCAGTCTCTTTCTTTTTCACTTCTTCTTCTGGGACCACTATAGTTCGAATGTTGGTGTGTTTAATGTTTTCCCAGAGGTCTCTGAGACTGTCCTTAATTCTTATCATTCTTTTTTCTTTATGCTGCTCTGTGTTAGTTATTTCCACTATTTTTTCTTCCAGGTCACTTATCCGCTATTCTGCCTCAATTATTCTGCTATTGATTCCTTCTAGAGAATTTTAAGTTTCATTTATTGTGTTGTTCATTATTGTTTGTTTGCTCTTTAGTTCTTCTAGATCTTTGTTAAAAGTTTCTTGTATATTCTCCATTCTATTTCCAAGATTTTGGATCATCTTTACTATCATTACTCTGAATTCTTTTTCAGGTAGACTGTCTATTTCCTCTTCATTAGTTTGGCCTGGTGGGTTTTTACCTTGCATGTTCATCTGCCGCATATTTCTCTGTCTTCTCATTTTGCTTAATTTACTGTGTTTGGGGTCTCCTTTTCTCAGGCTGCAGGTTCGTAGTTCCCGTTTTACTTGCTGCCTGCCCCCAGAGTTGGTTCAGTGGGTTGTGTAGGCTTTCTGGTGGAAGGGACTGGTGTCTCTCTTCTGATGAATGTGGCTGGATCTTGTCTTTCTTCTGGGCAGGACCATGTCTGGTGGTGTGTCTTGTGATGTCTGTAAACTTATTATGATTTTAGGCAGCCTCTCTGCTAATGGGTGGGTTTGTGTTCCTGTCTTGCTATTTGCGGCTATGATGCGGGCAATCCCCTAATGGGCTTATACCCTAAGAAGACCAGAATCGGAAAGGCACAGACAGGTAAACATGCACTGCAGCAATATTTACAATAGCCAAGCCATGCAAGCAAACAAAATGTCCATCAACAGGTAAATGGAAAAAGAAGAAGTGGTATACGTACCGAATGGAATAGTAGCCTCGGGAAAAAAATGAACAATGCCGTTTTCAGGACTACACATGAGCCTAGAAATAATCATAGTACGTTAAGTAAGTCAAAAGGGAATGACAAATATCCTGTGATATCATTTATACGTGTTATCCATCCTAAGATTGCTCCCAATGAACATACTTCCACAGAAAAACACACTCACAGACTGATAAAACAAACTAATGGTTAACCAAAATGAAAGGTGGGAGGATGGATAAATTAGGATTATGGGGGTAGCATACATATACTAATGTATGTTAAATGTATATAAACATATAACATATAAACTATATGAATTATATAATCACCAATACATATAAAATATATCATGACAAAACACCTACCAAATACCAAGGGAGGTCTACTCAACATTCTGTAATAACATACATGCTAACCGGATCCGAAGATGAACAGACATATGTATGAATCATTGACCAGATTCTGTACAGCCAGACAATCACAACACTCTAATCAAATTTCCTCCGATAAGAAATATAAATTAAATTTAAAAAATGAACATAAGTAAGGAGACATAAACTTCTGGGGGCTTGTCCCAGCACATTCCACTCTAATTTACAACCGAGGAACACGACGTCCAGGAAGACTCTGTTGCCCTAGTAACAAGAGTTGAGAACGTAATAATGCTGCCGCCTTGTGGCTGTTTCCCACAACAGCAGCTTTAAACACAGTGCTAATGGTCGCTTAATAGTCACGAGGACTGCGGGGCTGTAAATGATACCTGCCCTCAAAAAATGTCCTGGGGTAGGGAATAGGCAAGAAATTTCAACACATGACAAAGTTTTCAAGAAGTCAATATGAGAGGGAAGTTGTACTCACTCTTTAAAAAAAAAGGAAAAGAAAAAAAAAGACATGCCTATAGCTCAGTATAAGGAATTATTAGCTGCATGCAAATCCCACGTCCACAAAGGTTTCAGCTCACACCAGTCAAATGACCATCAGCAAAAAGTCTACAAACTATAAATGCTGAAGAGGTTTTAGGGAACTGTGTACCTTCTAGCTGCTGATGGGGTGTAAAGTGCTAACAGCACTAATGAAAACTGAATGCAGCTGCTTTAAAAGGTAAAAATTGAGCTACCGTACGATGCGGCAGGGCACCTTCTGGGCCTATAACCTAAGACCACCAGAATCGGAAAGACAGAGGCAGGCAAATGTGCACTGCAGCAATATTGAAAGAGCCAAGACATGGAAGCAAAAAAAAGCTCCATAAACAGATGAATGGACAAAGAAGAAGTGGTATATGTACAGAATGGAATATTAGCCACGAAAAAAAATAAAAGAATGGCATATGCAGCACCACGGATGAGCCTAGAGATAATCACACAACGTGAAGTAAGTCAGATTGCGAAAGACAAATGTTCTACGATATCACTTATGTTATCTGAAAATTCATAAAAATGAACATATTTCCATAGGGAAAGACGATCTCAGATGGAGAAGACAAACTTATGGTTAAGCCAAAGAAAAGGTGTGAGGAATGGACAAATTAGGATATTGGGGTTAACAAACATATACTAATACATATAAAATATATCATCCCCAAAGACCTATGGAATACCAAGAGTGGTCTATTCAACACTCTACAATAACCTACATGGAAAAGGACACAAAGATCAATAGATATATGTATATGTGTACATGAACAAGATTCTGTGCAGCTAGAACAAAAGACATTTTAAAATCCAATTTGCTCTGATAAAAATGAAAACTTAAAGACACAAACAAGAATTAAGGAGGCTAAAACTTATGGGGGTTTGTCCTGACACATTCCACTCTAATCTGCAACCTAAAAGCACAACTTGCAGCAAGGTTCTGTTTCCCTAGCAAGCAGAGTTGGCAACGTAGAAATGCTGCCACCTTAAGGCCGTTTCCTCAAACAGCAGCTTTAAATCCACTGCTAATGGTCACTGATATTCACAAGGACTGCAGGGCTGTAAATGACTCATGCCCTCAAAAACTGTCCTGGGGTAGGGAATGGCCAAAAAAATCCAAACGCGGCAAATTTTTCAAGAAGGAAATTTGAAGTTGTAAGTTTAGCTGAATCTTAAAAAAAAAATGAAAAGGACATTGATCCACGCAAAACATCAGGAATTATTAGACGCATGCAAATCCAATCTACACAAACGTATCACCTCACACCAGTCAGAATGACCATCAGCAAAACGTCAACAAACAATAGATGTTGAAGAAGTTGTGGAGAATAGCGTAACCTCTCGGTCTAAGTGGGATGTAAACTGGTAACCGCCAATAATAGGAACAGAATGGCAGTGCGTTGAAAGGTAAAAATTGAGTCCCCATATGATCCGGAAGGCCCACTATTGGGCCTGTCACCTGTGAAAGCCAGCATCAAAAAGACACAGGATGGAACATCGTGTATTGCAGCAGTATTTACAATAGCCAAGACATGGAAGCAACAAAAATGTCCATCATCAGATGAATGGACGAAAAAGTGGTCCATGTACACAATGCAATATTAGACACAGAAAAGAATGAAACAATGCCGTTTGCAGCACCATAGACGAGGCTACAGACAATCACACACCTTGAAGTAAGTCAGAAAGCGAGAGACACATATCCTATGATATCACGTATAGGTCTTATCTAAAAATTGATAGGAATGAACCTATTTCCACAGAGAGGGACACTCACGTGTTCAGAAAACAAGCTTGTGCTTAACCAAACGGAAAGGTGTGAGGAATGTATAACGGAGGATATTGGGTTTAACAGACATATGCTAATACTTATAAAATATATAATCATCAGACATACCGAATACCAAGAGAGGTCTACACAACATTCTGTAATAATCTCTACGGAACAGGATCCAAACATGAAAAGATATACGAATCAATGAAAGACATTCTGTACACCTAGAACAAACACAACATTGCAATCAAATTTGCTCTGAGAAAAATGAAAATTAAACTGAGAATATCAACAACAAATAAGTAGACATAGTTTCTGGGGGTTTGTCCTGGCACATTCCACTCTACTTTACAACCTACAAACAGGACTTCCAGGAAGGCTGTGTTGCCCTAGTAACCAGAGTTGGGAATATAGAAATGCTGCCCCCTTGTGGCCGTTTCCTGCAACAGCAGCTTTAAATGCAGAACTAATGGTCATGTGATATTCACAATTACTACAGGGCTGTAAAGGACACCTGCCCTCAAAAAATGTCCTGGTGCAGGTAATGGCCACAGGAATTCAGGGAACATGGCAAATTTTTCAAGGAAACAATTTGAAGAGGTGAGTTTCTCTGTTTTACTTAAAAAAAAAACGTAGATGAAAGCTCAATATCGGGAATTATTAGACGCATGCAAATCCAACCTACAAGAAGGTATCACCACCCAACACTCAAAATGCCATCAGTAAAAAGTCTACAAACAATAAATTCTGAAGGGGTTTTAGAGAACTGTGTACCCTCTAGTTGCTGGTGGCATGTAAACTGGTAACAGCCAGTAGTGAGAACAGAATGGAGGTGCGTTGAAAGGGAAAAATTTGAACCACCATATGATCTAGTAGGCCCACTGCTGGGCCTAATCCCTGAGAAGACCAGAATCCAAAAGACACAGGCTGGCAATCCTGCACTGCATCAATATTTAGCATTGCCAAGACTTGGAAGTAACCAAAATGTCCATCCACAGATGAATGCACAAAGAAGAAGTGGTCCATGTACACAATGCAATATTCGCCATGGAAAATGATGAAACACTGCTCTTTGCAGCACCATAGATGAGCCTAATCACAGAACATGAGGTAAGTCGGAAAGCAGCCGACAAATAACCTGTGATATCACTCCTAGCTGTTACCTAACAACTGACACGTATGAACATATTTCCACAGAGAAAGACTCTCACAGACTTAGAAAACAAACTATGGTTATCTAAAAGGAAAGGTGGGAGGAATGGACACATTAAGATTAGGGTTACCGTACGTATACAAATACATATTAAACACACGTATCAAAAAGACCGACCATATACCAAGGGAGGTCTACTGAACGCGCTGTAATAATTTACACGGGGGCTTGCCTGGTGGCACCGTGGTTAAGAATCCACCTGCCAATGCAGGGGACACAGGTTCGATCCCTGGTTCGGGAAGGTCCCACATGCAGCAGAGCAACTAAGCCCGTGCACCACAACTAATGAGCCTACGCTCTGGAGCCCATGAGCCATAACTACTGAGCCCATGCACCACAACTACTGAAGCCCACACGCCTAGAGCCCGTGCTCCGCAACAAGAGAAGCCACTGCAGTGAGAAGCCGGTGCACCGCAACGGAGAGTAGCCCCCGCTCACCGCAACTGGAGAAAGCCCACATGCAGCAACGAAGATCCAACTCAGCCAAAAATAAATAAATAAATAAAATAAATTTATTTAAAAAAATAATAGTAATTTACATGGGAAGAGGATCTGTACATGAGTAGATATATATAATGTTCAATTGAACCTGATTGTGCACACCCAGAACAAACACTATTCTGCTCATTACCCCAATTTAAAAAATTAAAACCACGAACAACAATTAATGAGACATAAAGTTATTGGGGTTTTCCCTGGCACATCCCATTCTAATTTACAACCTAGGAACACAACTTTCAGGAAGGCTCTGCTGCCCTAGTAACCAGACTTGGGAATGGAGAAATGCTGCCGCCTTGTGGCCGTTTCCCACAACAGCAGCTTTAAACACAGGGCTAAGGGTCACTTGAGATTCACAGTAATTGTAGGGCCGTAAATGACACGTGTCCTCAAAAAATGTCCTGGGGTAGGTAATGGCCAAGAAAGTTCACAACACGGAAAATTTTTCAAGAAAACAATTTGAAGAGGTAAGTGTTACTCACTCGGTTGTTTTAAAAAAAGAAGAACATGGATAAAAGCTCAATATCAGGAATTATTGGTTGGATGCAAATCCAAACTACAAAAAGATTTCACCACCCAATATTCAAAATGCCATCCGTAAAAAGTCTACAAACCATGCATGCTGACGGGTTGGGGGAGAAATGCATACCCACTATGCTGTTGGTTGGATGTAAACTGGTAACAGCTAATCATGAGAACAGAACGGAGCTGCGCTTAAAAGGTAAAAATTGAGCTACCATATCATGCGGCCGATCCCCTAATGGGCCTATACCCTAAGAAGACCAGAATGGGAAAGGCACAGACAGGCAAACATGCACTGCAGCAATATTTACAATAGCCAAGCCATGCAAGCAAACAAAATGTCCATCAACAGACAAATGGACAAAGAAGAAGTGGTGTACGTACCGAATGGAATAGTAGCCTCGGGAAAAAAATGAACAATGCCGTTTTCAGGACTACACATGAGCCTAGAAATAATCATAGTACGTTAAGTAAGTCAAAAAGGAATGACAAATATCCTATGATATCATTTATACGTGTTATCCATCCTAAGATTGCTCCCAATGAACATATTTCCACAGAAAAACACACTCACAGACTGATAAAACAAACTAATGGTTAACCAAAATGAAAGGTGGGAGGATGGATAAATTAGGATTATGGGGGTAGCATACATATACTAATGTATGTTAAATGTATATAAACATATAACATATAAACTATATGAATTATATAATCACCAATACATATAAAATATATCATGACAAAACACCTACCAAATACCAAGGGAGGTCTACTCAACATTCTGTAATAACATACATGCTAACCGGATCCGAAGATGAACAGACATATGTATGAATCATTGACCAGATTCTGTACAGCCAGACAATCACAACACTCTAATCAAATTTCCTCCGATAAGAAATATAAATTAAATTTAAAAAACGAACATAAGTAAGGAGACATAAACTTCTGGGGGCTTGTCCCAGCACATTCCACTCTAATTTACAACCGAGGAACACGACGTCCAGGAAGACTCTGTTGCCCTAGTAACAAGAGTTGAGAACGTAATAATGCTGCCGCCTTGTGGCTGTTTCCCACAACAGCAGCTTTAAACACAGTGCTAATGGTCGCTTAATAGTCACGAGGACTGCGGGGCTGTAAATGATACCTGCCCTCAAAAAATGTCCTGGGGTAGGGAATAGGCAAGAAATTTCAACACATGACAAAGTTTTCAAGAAGTCAATATGAGAGGGAAGTTGTACTCACTCTTTAAAAAAAAAGGAAAAGAAAAAAAAAGACATGCCTAAAGCTCAGTATAAGGAATTATTAGCTGCATGCAAATCCCACGTCCACAAAGGTTTCAGCTCACACCAGTCAAATGACCATCAGCAAAAAGTCTACAAACTATAAATGCTGAAGAGGTTTTAGGGAACTGTGTACCTTCTAGCTGCTGATGGGGTGTAAAGTGCTAACAGCACTAATGAAAACTGAATGCAGCTGCTTTAAAAGGTAAAAATTGAGCTACCGTACGATGCGGCAGGGCACCTTCTGGGCCTATAACCTAAGACCACCAGAATCGGAAAGACAGAGGCAGGCAAATGTGCACTGCAGCAATATTGAAAGAGCCAAGACATGGAAGCAAAAAAAAGCTCCATAAACAGATGAATGGACAAAGAAGAAGTGGTATATGTACAGAATGGAATATTAGCCACGAAAAAAAATAAAAGAATGGCATATGCAGCACCACGGATGAGCCTAGAGATAATCACACAACGTGAAGTAAGTCAGATTGCGAAAGACAAATGTTCTACGATATCACTTATGTTATCTGAAAATTCATAAAAATGAACATATTTCCATAGGGAAAGACGATCTCAGATGGAGAAGACAAACTTATGGTTAAGCCAAAGAAAAGGTGTGAGGAATGGACAAATTAGGATATTGGGGTTAACAAACATATACTAATACATATAAAATATATCATCCCCAAAGACCTATGGAATACCAAGAGTGGTCTATTCAACACTCTACAATAACCTACATGGAAAAGGACACAAAGATCAATAGATATATGTATATGTGTACATGAACAAGATTCTGTGCAGCTAGAACAAAAGACATTTTAAAATCCAATTTGCTCTGATAAAAATGAAAACTTAAAGACACAAACAAGAATTAAGGAGGCTAAAACTTATGGGGGTTTGTCCTGACACATTCCACTCTAATCTGCAACCTAAAAGCACAACTTGCAGCAAGGTTCTGTTTCCCTAGCAAGCAGAGTTGGCAACGTAGAAATGCTGCCACCTTAAGGCCGTTTCCTCAAACAGCAGCTTTAAATCCACTGCTAATGGTCACTGATATTCACAAGGACTGCAGGGCTGTAAATGACTCATGCCCTCAAAAACTGTCCTGGGGTAGGGAATGGCCAAAAAAATCCAAACGCGGCAAATTTTTCAAGAAGGAAATTTGAAGTTGTAAGTTTAGCTGAATCTTAAAAAAAAATGAAAAGGACATTGATCCACGCAAAACATCAGGAATTATTAGACGCATGCAAATCCAATCTACACAAACGTATCACCTCACACCAGTCAGAATGACCATCAGCAAAACGTCAACAAACAATAGATGTTGAAGAAGTTGTGGAGAATAGCGTAACCTCTCGGTCTAAGTGGGATGTAAACTGGTAACCGCCAATAATAGGAACAGAATGGCAGTGCGTTGAAAGGTAAAAATTGAGTCCCCATATGATCCGGAAGGCCCACTATTGGGCCTGTCACCTGTGAAAGCCAGAATCAAAAAGACACAGGATGGAACATCGTGTATTGCAGCAGTATTTACAATAGCCAAGACATGGAAGCAACAAAAATGTCCACCATCAGATGAATGGACGAAAAAGTGGTCCATGTACACAATGCAATATTAGACACAGAAAAGAATGAAACAATGCCGTTTGCAGCACCATAGACGAGGCTACAGACAATCACGCACCTTGAAGTAAGTCAGAAAGCGAGAGACACATATCCTATGATATCACGTATAGGTCTTATCTAAAAATTGATAGGAATGAACCTATTTCCACAGAGAGGGACACTCACGTGTTCAGAAAACAAGCTTGTGCTTAACCAAACGGAAAGGTGTGAGGAATGTATAACGGAGGATATTGGGTTTAACAGACATATGCTAATACTTATAAAATATATAATCATCAGACATACCGAATACCAAGAGAGGTCTACACAACATTCTGTAATAATCTCTACGGAACAGGATCCAAACATGAAAAGATATACGAATCAATGAAAGACATTCTGTACACCTAGAACAAACACAACATTGCAATCAAATTTGCTCTGAGAAAAATGAAAATTAAACTGAGAATATCAACAACAAATAAGTAGACATAGTTTCTGGGGGTTTGTCCTGGCACATTCCACTCTACTTTACAACCTACAAACAGGGCTTCCAGGAAGGCTGTGTTGCCCTAGTAACCAGAGTTGGGAATATAGAAATGCCGCCCCCTTGTGGCCGTTTCCTGCAACAGCAGCTTTAAATGCAGAACTAATGGTCATGTGATATTCACAATTACTACAGGGCTGTAAAGGACACCTGCCCTCAAAAAATGTCCTGGTGCAGGTAATGGCCACAGGAATTCAGGGAACATGGCAAATTTTTCAAGGAAACAATTTGAAGAGGTGAGTTTCTCTGTTTTACTTAAAAAAAAAAACGTAGATGAAAGCTCAATATCGGGAATTATTAGACGCATGCAAATCCAACCTACAAGAAGGTATCACCACCCAACACTCAAAATGCCATCAGTAAAAAGTCTACAAACAATAAATTCTGAAGGGGTTTTAGAGAACTGTGTACCCTCTAGTTGCTGGTGGCATGTAAACTGGTAACAGCCAGTAGTGAGAACAGAATGGAGGTGCGTTGAAAGGGAAAAATTTGAACCACCATATGATCTAGTAGGCCCACTGCTGGGCCTAATCCCTGAGAAGACCAGAATCCAAAAGACACAGGCTGGCAATCCTGCACTGCATCAATATTTAGCATTGCCAAGACTTGGAAGTAACCAAAATGTCCATCCACAGATGAATGCACAAAGAAGAAGTGGTCCATGTACACAATGCAATATTCGCCATGGAAAAGGATGAAACACTGCTCTTTGCAGCACCATAGATGAGCCTAGAGATAATCACAGAACATGAGGTAAGTCGGAAAGCAGCCGACAAATAACCTGTGATATCACTCCTAGCTGTTACCTAACAACTGACACGTATGAACATATTTCCACAGAGAAAGACTCTCACAGACTTAGAAAACAAACTATGGTTATCTAAAAGGAAAGGTGGGAGGAATGGACACATTAAGATTAGGGTTACCGTACGTATACAAATACATATTAAACACACGTATCAAAAAGACCGACCATATACCAAGGGAGGTCTACTGAACGCGCTGTAATAATTTACACGGGGGCTTGCCTGGTGGCACCGTGGTTAAGAATCCACCTGCCAATGCAGGGGACACAGGTTCGATCCCTGGTTCGGGAAGGTCCCACATGCAGCAGAGCAACTAAGCCCGTGCACCACAACTAATGAGCCTACGCTCTGGAGCCCATGAGCCATAACTACTGAGCCCATGCACCACAACTACTGAAGCCCACACGCCTAGAGCCCGTGCTCCGCAACAAGAGAAGCCACTGCAGTGAGAAGCCGGTGCACCGCAACGGAGAGTAGCCCCCGCTCACCGCAACTGGAGAAAGCCCACATGCAGCAACGAAGATCCAACTCAGCCAAAAATAAATAAATAAATAAAATAAATTTATTTAAAAAAATAATAGTAATTTACATGGGAAGAGGATCTGTACATGAGTAGATATATATAATGTTCAATTGAACCTGATTGTGCACACCCAGAACAAACACTATTCTGCTCATTACCCCAATTTAAAAAATTAAAACCACGAACAACAATTAATGAGACATAAAGTTATTGGGGTTTTCCCTGGCACATCCCATTCTAATTTACAACCTAGGAACACAACTTTCAGGAAGGCTCTGCTGCCCTAGTAACCAGACTTGGGAATGGAGAAATGCTGCCGCCTTGTGGCCGTTTCCCACAACAGCAGCTTTAAACACAGGGCTAAGGGTCACTTGAGATTCACAGTAATTGTAGGGCCGTAAATGACACGTGTCCTCAAAAAATGTCCTGGGGTAGGTAATGGCCAAGAAAGTTCACAACACGGAAAATTTTTCAAGAAAACAATTTGAAGAGGTAAGTGTTACTCACTCGGTTGTTTTAAAAAAAGAAGAACATGGATAAAAGCTCAATATCAGGAATTATTGGTTGGATGCAAATCCAAACTACAAAAAGATTTCACCACCCAATATTCAAAATGCCATCCGTAAAAAGTCTACAAACCATGCATGCTGACGGGTTGGGGGAGAAATGCATACCCACTATGCTGTTGGTTGGATGTAAACTGGTAACAGCTAATCATGAGAACAGAACGGAGCTGCGCTTAAAAGGTAAAAATTGAGCTACCATATCATGCGGCCGATCCCCTAATGGGCCTATACCCTAAGAAGACCAGAATGGGAAAGGCACAGACAGGCAAACATGCACTGCAGCAATATTTACAATAGCCAAGCCATGCAAGCAAACAAAATGTCCATCAACAGACAAATGGACAAAGAAGAAGTGGTGTACGTACCGAATGGAATAGTAGCCTCGGGAAAAAAATGAACAATGCCGTTTTCAGGACTACACATGAGCCTAGAAATAATCATAGTACGTTAAGTAAGTCAAAAAGGAATGACAAATATCCTATGATATCATTTATACGTGTTATCCATCCTAAGATTGCTCCCAATGAACATATTTCCACAGAAAAACACACTCACAGACTGATAAAACAAACTAATGGTTAACCAAAATGAAAGGTGGGAGGATGGATAAATTAGGATTATGGGGGTAGCATACATATACTAATGTATGTTAAATGTATATAAACATATAACATATAAACTATATGAATTATATAATCACCAATACATATAAAATATATCATGACAAAACACCTACCAAATACCAAGGGAGGTCTACTCAACATTCTGTAATAACATACATGCTAACCGGATCCGAAGATGAACAGACATATGTATGAATCATTGACCAGATTCTGTACAGCCAGACAATCACAACACTCTAATCAAATTTCCTCCGATAAGAAATATAAATTAAATTTAAAAAACGAACATAAGTAAGGAGACATAAACTTCTGGGGGCTTGTCCCAGCACATTCCACTCTAATTTACAACCGAGGAACACGACGTCCAGGAAGACTCTGTTGCCCTAGTAACAAGAGTTGAGAACGTAATAATGCTGCCGCCTTGTGGCTGTTTCCCACAACAGCAGCTTTAAACACAGTGCTAATGGTCGCTTAATAGTCACGAGGACTGCGGGGCTGTAAATGATACCTGCCCTCAAAAAATGTCCTGGGGTAGGGAATAGGCAAGAAATTTCAACACATGACAAAGTTTTCAAGAAGTCAATATGAGAGGGAAGTTGTACTCACTCTTTAAAAAAAAAGGAAAAGAAAAAAAAAGACATGCCTAAAGCTCAGTATAAGGAATTATTAGCTGCATGCAAATCCCACGTCCACAAAGGTTTCAGCTCACACCAGTCAAATGACCATCAGCAAAAAGTCTACAAACTATAAATGCTGAAGAGGTTTTAGGGAACTGTGTACCTTCTAGCTGCTGATGGGGTGTAAAGTGCTAACAGCACTAATGAAAACTGAATGCAGCTGCTTTAAAAGGTAAAAATTGAGCTACCGTACGATGCGGCAGGGCACCTTCTGGGCCTATAACCTAAGACCACCAGAATCGGAAAGACAGAGGCAGGCAAATGTGCACTGCAGCAATATTGAAAGAGCCAAGACATGGAAGCAAAAAAAAGCTCCATAAACAGATGAATGGACAAAGAAGAAGTGGTATATGTACAGAATGGAATATTAGCCACGAAAAAAAATAAAAGAATGGCATATGCAGCACCACGGATGAGCCTAGAGATAATCACACAACGTGAAGTAAGTCAGATTGCGAAAGACAAATGTTCTACGATATCACTTATGTTATCTGAAAATTCATAAAAATGAACATATTTCCATAGGGAAAGACGATCTCAGATGGAGAAGACAAACTTATGGTTAAGCCAAAGAAAAGGTGTGAGGAATGGACAAATTAGGATATTGGGGTTAACAAACATATACTAATACATATAAAATATATCATCCCCAAAGACCTATGGAATACCAAGAGTGGTCTATTCAACACTCTACAATAACCTACATGGAAAAGGACACAAAGATCAATAGATATATGTATATGTGTACATGAACAAGATTCTGTGCAGCTAGAACAAAAGACATTTTAAAATCCAATTTGCTCTGATAAAAATGAAAACTTAAAGACACAAACAAGAATTAAGGAGGCTAAAACTTATGGGGGTTTGTCCTGACACATTCCACTCTAATCTGCAACCTAAAAGCACAACTTGCAGCAAGGTTCTGTTTCCCTAGCAAGCAGAGTTGGCAACGTAGAAATGCTGCCACCTTAAGGCCGTTTCCTCAAACAGCAGCTTTAAATCCACTGCTAATGGTCACTGATATTCACAAGGACTGCAGGGCTGTAAATGACTCATGCCCTCAAAAACTGTCCTGGGGTAGGGAATGGCCAAAAAAATCCAAACGCGGCAAATTTTTCAAGAAGGAAATTTGAAGTTGTAAGTTTAGCTGAATCTTAAAAAAAAATGAAAAGGACATTGATCCACGCAAAACATCAGGAATTATTAGACGCATGCAAATCCAATCTACACAAACGTATCACCTCACACCAGTCAGAATGACCATCAGCAAAACGTCAACAAACAATAGATGTTGAAGAAGTTGTGGAGAATAGCGTAACCTCTCGGTCTAAGTGGGATGTAAACTGGTAACCGCCAATAATAGGAACAGAATGGCAGTGCGTTGAAAGGTAAAAATTGAGTCCCCATATGATCCGGAAGGCCCACTATTGGGCCTGTCACCTGTGAAAGCCAGAATCAAAAAGACACAGGATGGAACATCGTGTATTGCAGCAGTATTTACAATAGCCAAGACATGGAAGCAACAAAAATGTCCACCATCAGATGAATGGACGAAAAAGTGGTCCATGTACACAATGCAATATTAGACACAGAAAAGAATGAAACAATGCCGTTTGCAGCACCATAGACGAGGCTACAGACAATCACGCACCTTGAAGTAAGTCAGAAAGCGAGAGACACATATCCTATGATATCACGTATAGGTCTTATCTAAAAATTGATAGGAATGAACCTATTTCCACAGAGAGGGACACTCACGTGTTCAGAAAACAAGCTTGTGCTTAACCAAACGGAAAGGTGTGAGGAATGTATAACGGAGGATATTGGGTTTAACAGACATATGCTAATACTTATAAAATATATAATCATCAGACATACCGAATACCAAGAGAGGTCTACACAACATTCTGTAATAATCTCTACGGAACAGGATCCAAACATGAAAAGATATACGAATCAATGAAAGACATTCTGTACACCTAGAACAAACACAACATTGCAATCAAATTTGCTCTGAGAAAAATGAAAATTAAACTGAGAATATCAACAACAAATAAGTAGACATAGTTTCTGGGGGTTTGTCCTGGCACATTCCACTCTACTTTACAACCTACAAACAGGGCTTCCAGGAAGGCTGTGTTGCCCTAGTAACCAGAGTTGGGAATATAGAAATGCCGCCCCCTTGTGGCCGTTTCCTGCAACAGCAGCTTTAAATGCAGAACTAATGGTCATGTGATATTCACAATTACTACAGGGCTGTAAAGGACACCTGCCCTCAAAAAATGTCCTGGTGCAGGTAATGGCCACAGGAATTCAGGGAACATGGCAAATTTTTCAAGGAAACAATTTGAAGAGGTGAGTTTCTCTGTTTTACTTAAAAAAAAAAACGTAGATGAAAGCTCAATATCGGGAATTATTAGACGCATGCAAATCCAACCTACAAGAAGGTATCACCACCCAACACTCAAAATGCCATCAGTAAAAAGTCTACAAACAATAAATTCTGAAGGGGTTTTAGAGAACTGTGTACCCTCTAGTTGCTGGTGGCATGTAAACTGGTAACAGCCAGTAGTGAGAACAGAATGGAGGTGCGTTGAAAGGGAAAAATTTGAACCACCATATGATCTAGTAGGCCCACTGCTGGGCCTAATCCCTGAGAAGACCAGAATCCAAAAGACACAGGCTGGCAATCCTGCACTGCATCAATATTTAGCATTGCCAAGACTTGGAAGTAACCAAAATGTCCATCCACAGATGAATGCACAAAGAAGAAGTGGTCCATGTACACAATGCAATATTCGCCATGGAAAAGGATGAAACACTGCTCTTTGCAGCACCATAGATGAGCCTAGAGATAATCACAGAACATGAGGTAAGTCGGAAAGCAGCCGACAAATAACCTGTGATATCACTCCTAGCTGTTACCTAACAACTGACACGTATGAACATATTTCCACAGAGAAAGACTCTCACAGACTTAGAAAACAAACTATGGTTATCTAAAAGGAAAGGTGGGAGGAATGGACACATTAAGATTAGGGTTACCGTACGTATACAAATACATATTAAACACACGTATCAAAAAGACCGACCATATACCAAGGGAGGTCTACTGAACGCGCTGTAATAATTTACACGGGGGCTTGCCTGGTGGCACCGTGGTTAAGAATCCACCTGCCAATGCAGGGGACACAGGTTCGATCCCTGGTTCGGGAAGGTCCCACATGCAGCAGAGCAACTAAGCCCGTGCACCACAACTAATGAGCCTACGCTCTGGAGCCCATGAGCCATAACTACTGAGCCCATGCACCACAACTACTGAAGCCCACACGCCTAGAGCCCGTGCTCCGCAACAAGAGAAGCCACTGCAGTGAGAAGCCGGTGCACCGCAACGGAGAGTAGCCCCCGCTCACCGCAACTGGAGAAAGCCCACATGCAGCAACGAAGATCCAACTCAGCCAAAAATAAATAAATAAATAAAATAAATTTATTTAAAAAAATAATAGTAATTTACATGGGAAGAGGATCTGTACATGAGTAGATATATATAATGTTCAATTGAACCTGATTGTGCACACCCAGAACAAACACTATTCTGCTCATTACCCCAATTTAAAAAATTAAAACCACGAACAACAATTAATGAGACATAAAGTTATTGGGGTTTTCCCTGGCACATCCCATTCTAATTTACAACCTAGGAACACAACTTTCAGGAAGGCTCTGCTGCCCTAGTAACCAGACTTGGGAATGGAGAAATGCTGCCGCCTTGTGGCCGTTTCCCACAACAGCAGCTTTAAACACAGGGCTAAGGGTCACTTGAGATTCACAGTAATTGTAGGGCCATAAATGACACGTGTCCTCAAAAAATGTCCTGGGGTAGGTAATGGCCAAGAAAGTTCACAACACGGAAAATTTTTCAAGAAAACAATTTGAAGAGGTAAGTGTTACTCACTCGGTTGTTTTAAAAAAAGAAGAACATGGATAAAAGCTCAATATCAGGAATTATTGGTTGGATGCAAATCCAAACTACAAAAAGATTTCACCACCCAATATTCAAAATGCCATCCGTAAAAAGTCTACAAACCATGCATGCTGACGGGTTGGGGGAGAAATGCATACCCACTATGCTGTTGGTTGGATGTAAACTGGTAACAGCTAATCATGAGAACAGAACGGAGCTGCGCTTAAAAGGTAAAAATTGAGCTACCATATCATGCGGCCGATCCCCTAATGGGCCTATACCCTAAGAAGACCAGAATGGGAAAGGCACAGACAGGCAAACATGCACTGCAGCAATATTTACAATAGCCAAGCCATGCAAGCAAACAAAATGTCCATCAACAGACAAATGGACAAAGAAGAAGTGGTGTACGTACCGAATGGAATAGTAGCCTCGGGAAAAAAATGAACAATGCCGTTTTCAGGACTACACATGAGCCTAGAAATAATCATAGTACGTTAAGTAAGTCAAAAAGGAATGACAAATATCCTATGATATCATTTATACGTGTTATCCATCCTAAGATTGCTCCCAATGAACATATTTCCACAGAAAAACACACTCACAGACTGATAAAACAAACTAATGGTTAACCAAAATGAAAGGTGGGAGGATGGATAAATTAGGATTATGGGGGTAGCATACATATACTAATGTATGTTAAATGTATATAAACATATAACATATAAACTATATGAATTATATAATCACCAATACATATAAAATATATCATGACAAAACACCTACCAAATACCAAGGGAGGTCTACTCAACATTCTGTAATAACATACATGCTAACCGGATCCGAAGATGAACAGACATATGTATGAATCATTGACCAGATTCTGTACAGCCAGACAATCACAACACTCTAATCAAATTTCCTCCGATAAGAAATATAAATTAAATTTAAAAAACGAACATAAGTAAGGAGACATAAACTTCTGGGGGCTTGTCCCAGCACATTCCACTCTAATTTACAACCGAGGAACACGACGTCCAGGAAGACTCTGTTGCCCTAGTAACAAGAGTTGAGAACGTAATAATGCTGCCGCCTTGTGGCTGTTTCCCACAACAGCAGCTTTAAACACAGTGCTAATGGTCGCTTAATAGTCACGAGGACTGCGGGGCTGTAAATGATACCTGCCCTCAAAAAATGTCCTGGGGTAGGGAATAGGCAAGAAATTTCAACACATGACAAAGTTTTCAAGAAGTCAATATGAGAGGGAAGTTGTACTCACTCTTTAAAAAAAAAGGAAAAGAAAAAAAAAGACATGCCTAAAGCTCAGTATAAGGAATTATTAGCTGCATGCAAATCCCACGTCCACAAAGGTTTCAGCTCACACCAGTCAAATGACCATCAGCAAAAAGTCTACAAACTATAAATGCTGAAGAGGTTTTAGGGAACTGTGTACCTTCTAGCTGCTGATGGGGTGTAAAGTGCTAACAGCACTAATGAAAACTGAATGCAGCTGCTTTAAAAGGTAAAAATTGAGCTACCGTGTGATGCGGCAGGGCACCTTCTGGGCCTATAACCTAAGACCACCAGAATCGGAAAGACAGAGGCAGGCAAATGTGCACTGCAGCAATATTGAAAGAGCCAAGACATGGAAGCAAAAAAAAGCTCCATAAACAGATGAATGGACAAAGAAGAAGTGGTATATGTACAGAATGGAATATTAGCCACGAAAAAAAATAAAAGAATGGCATATGCAGCACCACGGATGAGCCTAGAGATAATCACACAACGTGAAGTAAGTCAGATTGCGAAAGACAAATGTTCTACGATATCACTTATGTTATCTGAAAATTCATAAAAATGAACATATTTCCATAGGGAAAGACGATCTCAGATGGAGAAGACAAACTTATGGTTAAGCCAAAGAAAAGGTGTGAGGAATGGACAAATTAGGATATTGGGGTTAACAAACATATACTAATACATATAAAATATATCATCCCCAAAGACCTATGGAATACCAAGAGTGGTCTATTCAACACTCTACAATAACCTACATGGAAAAGGACACAAAGATCAATAGATATATGTATATGTGTACATGAACAAGATTCTGTGCAGCTAGAACAAAAGACATTTTAAAATCCAATTTGCTCTGATAAAAATGAAAACTTAAAGACACAAACAAGAATTAAGGAGGCTAAAACTTATGGGGGTTTGTCCTGACACATTCCACTCTAATCTGCAACCTAAAAGCACAACTTGCAGCAAGGTTCTGTTTCCCTAGCAAGCAGAGTTGCCAACGTAGAAATGCTGCCACCTTAAGGCCGTTTCCTCAAACAGCAGCTTTAAATCCACTGCTAATGGTCACTGATATTCACAAGGACTGCAGGGCTGTAAATGACTCATGCCCTCAAAAACTGTCCTGGGGTAGGGAATGGCCAAAAAAATCCAAACGCGGCAAATTTTTCAAGAAGGAAATTTGAAGTTGTAAGTTTAGCTGAATCTTAAAAAAAAAATGAAAAGGACATTGATCCACGCAAAACATCAGGAATTATTAGACGCATGCAAATCCAATCTACACAAACGTATCACCTCACACCAGTCAGAATGACCATCAGCAAAACGTCAACAAACAATAGATGTTGAAGAAGTTGTGGAGAATAGCGTAACCTCTCGGTCTAAGTGGGATGTAAACTGGTAACCGCCAATAATAGGAACAGAATGGCAGTGCGTTGAAAGGTAAAAATTGAGTCCCCATATGATCCGGAAGGCCCACTATTGGGCCTGTCACCTGTGAAAGCCAGAATCAAAAAGACACAGGATGGAACATCGTGTATTGCAGCAGTATTTACAATAGCCAAGACATGGAAGCAACAAAAATGTCCATCATCAGATGAATGGACGAAAAAGTGGTCCATGTACACAATGCAATATTAGACACAGAAAAGAATGAAACAATGCCGTTTGCAGCACCATAGACGAGGCTACAGACAATCACACACCTTGAAGTAAGTCAGAAAGCGAGAGACACATATCCTATGATATCACGTATAGGTCTTATCTAAAAATTGATAGGAATGAACCTATTTCCACAGAGAGGGACACTCACGTGTTCAGAAAACAAGCTTGTGCTTAACCAAACGGAAAGGTGTGAGGAATGTATAACGGAGGATATTGGGTTTAACAGACATATGCTAATACTTATAAAATATATAATCATCAGACATACCGAATACCAAGAGAGGTCTACACAACATTCTGTAATAATCTCTACGGAACAGGATCCAAACATGAAAAGATATACGAATCAATGAAAGACATTCTGTACACCTAGAACAAACACAACATTGCAATCAAATTTGCTCTGAGAAAAATGAAAATTAAACTGAGAATATCAACAACAAATAAGTAGACATAGTTTCTGGGGGTTTGTCCTGGCACATTCCACTCTACTTTACAACCTACAAACAGGACTTCCAGGAAGGCTGTGTTGCCCTAGTAACCAGAGTTGGGAATATAGAAATGCTGCCCCCTTGTGGCCGTTTCCTGCAACAGCAGCTTTAAATGCAGAACTAATGGTCATGTGATATTCACAATTACTACAGGGCTGTAAAGGACACCTGCCCTCAAAAAATGTCCTGGTGCAGGTAATGGCCACAGGAATTCAGGGAACATGGCAAATTTTTCAAGGAAACAATTTGAAGAGGTGAGTTTCTCTGTTTTACTTAAAAAAAAAAACGTAGATGAAAGCTCAATATCGGGAATTATTAGACGCATGCAAATCCAACCTACAAGAAGGTATCACCACCCAACACTCAAAATGCCATCAGTAAAAAGTCTACAAACAATAAATTCTGAAGGGGTTTTAGAGAACTGTGTACCCTCTAGTTGCTGGTGGCATGTAAACTGGTAACAGCCAGTAGTGAGAACAGAATGGAGGTGCGTTGAAAGGGAAAAATTTGAACCACCATATGATCTAGTAGGCCCACTGCTGGGCCTAATCCCTGAGAAGACCAGAATCCAAAAGACACAGGCTGGCAATCCTGCACTGCATCAATATTTAGCATTGCCAAGACTTGGAAGTAACCAAAATGTCCATCCACAGATGAATGCACAAAGAAGAAGTGGTCCATGTACACAATGCAATATTCGCCATGGAAAAGGATGAAACACTGCTCTTTGCAGCACCATAGATGAGCCTAGAGATAATCACAGAACATGAGGTAAGTCGGAAAGCAGCCGACAAATAACCTGTGATATCACTCCTAGCTGTTACCTAACAACTGACACGTATGAACATATTTCCACAGAGAAAGACTCTCACAGACTTAGAAAACAAACTATGGTTATCTAAAAGGAAAGGTGGGAGGAATGGACACATTAAGATTAGGGTTACCGTACGTATACAAATACATATTAAACACACGTATCAAAAAGACCGACCATATACCAAGGGAGGTCTACTGAACGCGCTGTAATAATTTACACGGGGGCTTGCCTGGTGGCACCGTGGTTAAGAATCCACCTGCCAATGCAGGGGACACAGGTTCGATCCCTGGTTCGGGAAGGTCCCACATGCAGCAGAGCAACTAAGCCCGTGCACCACAACTAATGAGCCTACGCTCTGGAGCCCATGAGCCATAACTACTGAGCCCATGCACCACAACTACTGAAGCCCACACGCCTAGAGCCCGTGCTCCGCAACAAGAGAAGCCACTGCAGTGAGAAGCCGGTGCACCGCAACAGAGAGTAGCCCCCGCTCACCGCAACTGGAGAAAGCCCACATGCAGCAACGAAGATCCAACTCAGCCAAAAATAAATAAATAAATAAAATAAATTTATTTTAAAAAATAATAGTAATTTACATGGGAAGAGGATCTGTACATGAGTAGATATATATAATGTTCAATTGAACCTGATTGTGCACACCCAGAACAAACACTATTCTGCTCATTACCCCAATTTAAAAAATTAAAACCACGAACAACAATTAATGAGACATAAAGTTATTGGGGTTTTCCCTGGCACATCCCATTCTAATTTACAACCTAGGAACACAACTTTCAGGAAGGCTCTGCTGCCCTAGTAACCAGACTTGGGAATGGAGAAATGCTGCCGCCTTGTGGCCGTTTCCCACAACAGCAGCTTTAAACACAGGGCTAAGGGTCACTTGAGATTCACAGTAATTGTAGGGCCGTAAATGACACGTGTCCTCAAAAAATGTCCTGGGGTAGGTAATGGCCAAGAAAGTTCACAACACGGAAAATTTTTCAAGAAAACAATTTGAAGAGGTAAGTGTTACTCACTCGGTTGTTTTAAAAAAAGAAGAACATGGATAAAAGCTCAATATCAGGAATTATTGGTTGGATGCAAATCCAAACTACAAAAAGATTTCACCACCCAATATTCAAAATGCCATCCGTAAAAAGTCTACAAACCATGCATGCTGACGGGTTGGGGGAGAAATGCATACCCACTATGCTGTTGGTTGGATGTAAACTGGTAACAGCTAATCATGAGAACAGAACGGAGCTGCGCTTAAAAGGTAAAAATTGAGCTACCATATCATGCGGCCGATCCCCTAATGGGCCTATACCCTAAGAAGACCAGAATGGGAAAGGCACAGACAGGCAAACATGCACTGCAGCAATATTTACAATAGCCAAGCCATGCAAGCAAACAAAATGTCCATCAACAGACAAATGGACAAAGAAGAAGTGGTGTACGTACCGAATGGAATAGTAGCCTCGGGAAAAAAATGAACAATGCCGTTTTCAGGACTACACATGAGCCTAGAAATAATCATAGTACGTTAAGTAAGTCAAAAAGGAATGACAAATATCCTATGATATCATTTATACGTGTTATCCATCCTAAGATTGCTCCCAATGAACATATTTCCACAGAAAAACACACTCACAGACTGATAAAACAAACTAATGGTTAACCAAAATGAAAGGTGGGAGGATGGATAAATTAGGATTATGGGGGTAGCATACATATACTAATGTATGTTAAATGTATATAAACATATAACATATAAACTATATGAATTATATAATCACCAATACATATAAAATATATCATGACAAAACACCTACCAAATACCAAGGGAGGTCTACTCAACATTCTGTAATAACATACATGGTAACCGGATCCGAAGATGAACAGACATATGTATGAATCATTGACCAGATTCTGTACAGCCAGACAATCACAACACTCTAATCAAATTTCCTCCGATAAGAAATATAAATTAAATTTAAAAAACGAACATAAGTAAGGAGACATAAACTTCTGGGGGCTTGTCCCAGCACATTCCACTCTAATTTACAACCGAGGAACACGACGTCCAGGAAGACTCTGTTGCCCTAGTAACAAGAGTTGAGAACGTAACAATGCTGCCGCCTTGTGGCTGTTTCCCACAACAGCAGCTTTAAACACAGTGCTAATGGTCGCTTAATAGTCACGAGGACTGCGGGGCTGTAAATGATACCTGCCCTCAAAAAATGTCCTGGGGTAGGGAATAGGCAAGAAATTTCAACACATGACAAAGTTTTCAAGAAGTCAATATGAGAGGGAAGTTGTACTCACTCTTTAAAAAAAAAGGAAAAGAAAAAAAAAGACATGCCTAAAGCTCAGTATAAGGAATTATTAGCTGCATGCAAATCCCACGTCCACAAAGGTTTCAGCTCACACCAGTCAAATGACCATCAGCAAAAAGTCTACAAACTATAAATGCTGAAGAGGTTTTAGGGAACTGTGTACCTTCTAGCTGCTGATGGGGTGTAAAGTGCTAACAGCACTAATGAAAACTGAATGCAGCTGCTTTAAAAGGTAAAAATTGAGCTACCGTACGATGCGGCAGGGCACCTTCTGGGCCTATAACCTAAGACCACCAGAATCGGAAAGACAGAGGCAGGCAAATGTGCACTGCAGCAATATTGAAAGAGCCAAGACATGGAAGCAAAAAAAAGCTCCATAAACAGATGAATGGACAAAGAAGAAGTGGTATATGTACAGAATGGAATATTAGCCACGAAAAAAAATAAAAGAATGGCATATGCAGCACCACGGATGAGCCTAGAGATAATCACACAACGTGAAGTAAGTCAGATTGCGAAAGACAAATGTTCTACGATATCACTTATGTTATCTGAAAATTCATAAAAATGAACATATTTCCATAGGGAAAGACGATCTCAGATGGAGAAGACAAACTTATGGTTAAGCCAAAGAAAAGGTGTGAGGAATGGACAAATTAGGATATTGGGGTTAACAAACATATACTAATACATATAAAATATATCATCCCCAAAGACCTATGGAATACCAAGAGTGGTCTATTCAACACTCTACAATAACCTACATGGAAAAGGACACAAAGATCAATAGATATATGTATATGTGTACATGAACAAGATTCTGTGCAGCTAGAACAAAAGACATTTTAAAATCCAATTTGCTCTGATAAAAATGAAAACTTAAAGACACAAACAAGAATTAAGGAGGCTAAAACTTATGGGGGTTTGTCCTGACACATTCCACTCTAATCTGCAACCTAAAAGCACAACTTGCAGCAAGGTTCTGTTTCCCTAGCAAGCAGAGTTGCCAACGTAGAAATGCTGCCACCTTAAGGCCGTTTCCTCAAACAGCAGCTTTAAATCCACTGCTAATGGTCACTGATATTCACAAGGACTGCAGGGCTGTAAATGACTCATGCCCTCAAAAACTGTCCTGGGGTAGGGAATGGCCAAAAAAATCCAAACGCGGCAAATTTTTCAAGAAGGAAATTTGAAGTTGTAAGTTTAGCTGAATCTTAAAAAAAAAATGAAAAGGACATTGATCCACGCAAAACATCAGGAATTATTAGACGCATGCAAATCCAATCTACACAAACGTATCACCTCACACCAGTCAGAATGACCATCAGCAAAACGTCAACAAACAATAGATGTTGAAGAAGTTGTGGAGAATAGCGTAACCTCTCGGTCTAAGTGGGATGTAAACTGGTAACCACCAATAATAGGAACAGAATGGCAGTGCGTTGAAAGGTAAAAATTGAGTCCCCATATGATCCGGAAGGCCCACTATTGGGCCTGTCACCTGTGAAAGCCAGAATCAAAAAGACACAGGATGGAACATCGTGTATTGCAGCAGTATTTACAATAGCCAAGACATGGAAGCAACAAAAATGTCCATCATCAGATGAATGGACGAAAAAGTGGTCCATGTACACAATGCAATATTAGACACAGAAAAGAATGAAACAATGCCGTTTGCAGCACCATAGACGAGGCTACAGACAATCACACACCTTGAAGTAAGTCAGAAAGCGAGAGACACATATCCTATGATATCACGTATAGGTCTTATCTAAAAATTGATAGGAATGAACCTATTTCCACAGAGAGGGACACTCACGTGTTCAGAAAACAAGCTTGTGCTTAACCAAACGGAAAGGTGTGAGGAATGTATAACGGAGGATATTGGGTTTAACAGACATATGCTAATACTTATAAAATATATAATCATCAGACATACCGAATACCAAGAGAGGTCTACACAACATTCTGTAATAATCTCTACGGAACAGGATCCAAACATGAAAAGATATACGAATCAATGAAAGACATTCTGTACACCTAGAACAAACACAACATTGCAATCAAATTTGCTCTGAGAAAAATGAAAATTAAACTGAGAATATCAACAACAAATAAGTAGACATAGTTTCTGGGGGTTTGTCCTGGCACATTCCACTCTACTTTACAACCTACAAACAGGACTTCCAGGAAGGCTGTGTTGCCCTAGTAACCAGAGTTGGGAATATAGAAATGCTGCCCCCTTGTGGCCGTTTCCTGCAACAGCAGCTTTAAATGCAGAACTAATGGTCATGTGATATTCACAATTACTACAGGGCTGTAAAGGACACCTGCCCTCAAAAAATGTCCTGGTGCAGGTAATGGCCACAGGAATTCAGGGAACATGGCAAATTTTTCAAGGAAACAATTTGAAGAGGTGAGTTTCTCTGTTTTACTTAAAAAAAAAAACGTAGATGAAAGCTCAATATCGGGAATTATTAGACGCATGCAAATCCAACCTACAAGAAGGTATCACCACCCAACACTCAAAATGCCATCAGTAAAAAGTCTACAAACAATAAATTCTGAAGGGGTTTTAGAGAACTGTGTACCCTCTAGTTGCTGGTGGCATGTAAACTGGTAACAGCCAGTAGTGAGAACAGAATGGAGGTGCGTTGAAAGGGAAAAATTTGAACCACCATATGATCTAGTAGGCCCACTGCTGGGCCTAATCCCTGAGAAGACCAGAATCCAAAAGACACAGGCTGGCAATCCTGCACTGCATCAATATTTAGCATTGCCAAGACTTGGAAGTAACCAAAATGTCCATCCACAGATGAATGCACAAAGAAGAAGTGGTCCATGTACACAATGCAATATTCGCCATGGAAAAGGATGAAACACTGCTCTTTGCAGCACCATAGATGAGCCTAGAGATAATCACAGAACATGAGGTAAGTCGGAAAGCAGCCGACAAATAACCTGTGATATCACTCCTAGCTGTTACCTAACAACTGACACGTATGAACATATTTCCACAGAGAAAGACTCTCACAGACTTAGAAAACAAACTATGGTTATCTAAAAGGAAAGGTGGGAGGAATGGACACATTAAGATTAGGGTTACCGTACGTATACAAATACATATTAAACACATGTATCAAAAAGACCGACCATATACCAAGGGAGGTCTACTGAACGCGCTGTAATAATTTACACGGGGGCTTGCCTGGTGGCACCGTGGTTAAGAATCCACCTGCCAATGCAGGGGACACAGGTTCGATCCCTGGTTCGGGAAGGTCCCACATGCAGCAGAGCAACTAAGCCCGTGCACCACAACTAATGAGCCTACGCTCTGGAGCCCATGAGCCATAACTACTGAGCCCATGCACCACAACTACTGAAGCCCACACGCCTAGAGCCCGTGCTCCGCAACAAGAGAAGCCACTGCAGTGAGAAGCCGGTGCACCGCAACGGAGAGTAGCCCCCGCTCACCGCAACTGGAGAAAGCCCACATGCAGCAACGAAGATCCAACTCAGCCAAAAATAAATAAATAAATAAAATAAATTTATTTAAAAAAATAATAGTAATTTACATGGGAAGAGGATCTGTACATGAGTAGATATATATAATGTTCAATTGAACCTGATTGTGCACACCCAGAACAAACACTATTCTGCTCATTACCCCAATTTAAAAAATTAAAACCACGAACAACAATTAATGAGACATAAAGTTATTGGGGTTTTCCCTGGCACATCCCATTCTAATTTACAACCTAGGAACACAACTTTCAGGAAGGCTCTGCTGCCCTAGTAACCAGACTTGGGAATGGAGAAATGCTGCCGCCTTGTGGCCGTTTCCCACAACAGCAGCTTTAAACACAGGGCTAAGGGTCACTTGAGATTCACAGTAATTGTAGGGCCGTAAATGACACGTGTCCTCAAAAAATGTCCTGGGGTAGGTAATGGCCAAGAAAGTTCACAACACGGAAAATTTTTCAAGAAAACAATTTGAAGAGGTAAGTGTTACTCACTCGGTTGTTTTAAAAAAAGAAGAACATGGATAAAAGCTCAATATCAGGAATTATTGGTTGGATGCAAATCCAAACTACAAAAAGATTTCACCACCCAATATTCAAAATGCCATCCGTAAAAAGTCTACAAACCATGCATGCTGACGGGTTGGGGGAGAAATGCATACCCACTATGCTGTTGGTTGGATGTAAACTGGTAACAGCTAATCATGAGAACAGAACGGAGCTGCGCTTAAAAGGTAAAAATTGAGCTACCATATCATGCGGCCGATCCCCTAATGGGCCTATACCCTAAGAAGACCAGAATGGGAAAGGCACAGACAGGCAAACATGCACTGCAGCAATATTTACAATAGCCAAGCCATGCAAGCAAACAAAATGTCCATCAACAGACAAATGGACAAAGAAGAAGTGGTGTACGTACCGAATGGAATAGTAGCCTCGGGAAAAAAATGAACAATGCCGTTTTCAGGACTACACATGAGCCTAGAAATAATCATAGTACGTTAAGTAAGTCAAAAAGGAATGACAAATATCCTATGATATCATTTATACGTGTTATCCATCCTAAGATTGCTCCCAATGAACATATTTCCACAGAAAAACACACTCACAGACTGATAAAACAAACTAATGGTTAACCAAAATGAAAGGTGGGAGGATGGATAAATTAGGATTATGGGGGTAGCATACATATACTAATGTATGTTAAATGTATATAAACATATAACATATAAACTATATGAATTATATAATCACCAATACATATAAAATATATCATGACAAAACACCTACCAAATACCAAGGGAGGTCTACTCAACATTCTGTAATAACATACATGCTAACCGGATCCGAAGATGAACAGACATATGTATGAATCATTGACCAGATTCTGTACAGCCAGACAATCACAACACTCTAATCAAATTTCCTCCGATAAGAAATATAAATTAAATTTAAAAAACGAACATAAGTAAGGAGACATAAACTTCTGGGGGCTTGTCCCAGCACATTCCACTCTAATTTACAACCGAGGAACACGACGTCCAGGAAGACTCTGTTGCCCTAGTAACAAGAGTTGAGAACGTAATAATGCTGCCGCCTTGTGGCTGTTTCCCACAACAGCAGCTTTAAACACAGTGCTAATGGTCGCTTAATAGTCACGAGGACTGCGGGGCTGTAAATGATACCTGCCCTCAAAAAATGTCCTGGGGTAGGGAATAGGCAAGAAATTTCAACACATGACAAAGTTTTCAAGAAGTCAATATGAGAGGGAAGTTGTACTCACTCTTTAAAAAAAAAGGAAAAGAAAAAAAAAGACATGCCTAAAGCTCAGTATAAGGAATTATTAGCTGCATGCAAATCCCACGTCCACAAAGGTTTCAGCTCACACCAGTCAAATGACCATCAGCAAAAAGTCTACAAACTATAAATGCTGAAGAGGTTTTAGGGAACTGTGTACCTTCTAGCTGCTGATGGGGTGTAAAGTGCTAACAGCACTAATGAAAACTGAATGCAGCTGCTTTAAAAGGTAAAAATTGAGCTACCGTGTGATGCGGCAGGGCACCTTCTGGGCCTATAACCTAAGACCACCAGAATCGGAAAGACAGAGGCAGGCAAATGTGCACTGCAGCAATATTGAAAGAGCCAAGACATGGAAGCAAAAAAAAGCTCCATAAACAGATGAATGGACAAAGAAGAAGTGGTATATGTACAGAATGGAATATTAGCCACGAAAAAAAATAAAAGAATGGCATATGCAGCACCACGGATGAGCCTAGAGATAATCACACAACGTGAAGTAAGTCAGATTGCGAAAGACAAATGTTCTACGATATCACTTATGTTATCTGAAAATTCATAAAAATGAACATATTTCCATAGGGAAAGACGATCTCAGATGGAGAAGACAAACTTATGGTTAAGCCAAAGAAAAGGTGTGAGGAATGGACAAATTAGGATATTGGGGTTAACAAACATATACTAATACATATAAAATATATCATCCCCAAAGACCTATGGAATACCAAGAGTGGTCTATTCAACACTCTACAATAACCTACATGGAAAAGGACACAAAGATCAATAGATATATGTATATGTGTACATGAACAAGATTCTGTGCAGCTAGAACAAAAGACATTTTAAAATCCAATTTGCTCTGATAAAAATGAAAACTTAAAGACACAAACAAGAATTAAGGAGGCTAAAACTTATGGGGGTTTGTCCTGACACATTCCACTCTAATCTGCAACCTAAAAGCACAACTTGCAGCAAGGTTCTGTTTCCCTAGCAAGCAGAGTTGCCAACGTAGAAATGCTGCCACCTTAAGGCCGTTTCCTCAAACAGCAGCTTTAAATCCACTGCTAATGGTCACTGATATTCACAAGGACTGCAGGGCTGTAAATGACTCATGCCCTCAAAAACTGTCCTGGGGTAGGGAATGGCCAAAAAAATCCAAACGCGGCAAATTTTTCAAGAAGGAAATTTGAAGTTGTAAGTTTAGCTGAATCTTAAAAAAAAAATGAAAAGGACATTGATCCACGCAAAACATCAGGAATTATTAGACGCATGCAAATCCAATCTACACAAACGTATCACCTCACACCAGTCAGAATGACCATCAGCAAAACGTCAACAAACAATAGATGTTGAAGAAGTTGTGGAGAATAGCGTAACCTCTCGGTCTAAGTGGGATGTAAACTGGTAACCGCCAATAATAGGAACAGAATGGCAGTGCGTTGAAAGGTAAAAATTGAGTCCCCATATGATCCGGAAGGCCCACTATTGGGCCTGTCACCTGTGAAAGCCAGAATCAAAAAGACACAGGATGGAACATCGTGTATTGCAGCAGTATTTACAATAGCCAAGACATGGAAGCAACAAAAATGTCCATCATCAGATGAATGGACGAAAAAGTGGTCCATGTACACAATGCAATATTAGACACAGAAAAGAATGAAACAATGCCGTTTGCAGCACCATAGACGAGGCTACAGACAATCACACACCTTGAAGTAAGTCAGAAAGCGAGAGACACATATCCTATGATATCACGTATAGGTCTTATCTAAAAATTGATAGGAATGAACCTATTTCCACAGAGAGGGACACTCACGTGTTCAGAAAACAAGCTTGTGCTTAACCAAACGGAAAGGTGTGAGGAATGTATAACGGAGGATATTGGGTTTAACAGACATATGCTAATACTTATAAAATATATAATCATCAGACATACCGAATACCAAGAGAGGTCTACACAACATTCTGTAATAATCTCTACGGAACAGGATCCAAACATGAAAAGATATACGAATCAATGAAAGACATTCTGTACACCTAGAACAAACACAACATTGCAATCAAATTTGCTCTGAGAAAAATGAAAATTAAACTGAGAATATCAACAACAAATAAGTAGACATAGTTTCTGGGGGTTTGTCCTGGCACATTCCACTCTACTTTACAACCTACAAACAGGACTTCCAGGAAGGCTGTGTTGCCCTAGTAACCAGAGTTGGGAATATAGAAATGCTGCCCCCTTGTGGCCGTTTCCTGCAACAGCAGCTTTAAATGCAGAACTAATGGTCATGTGATATTCACAATTACTACAGGGCTGTAAAGGACACCTGCCCTCAAAAAATGTCCTGGTGCAGGTAATGGCCACAGGAATTCAGGGAACATGGCAAATTTTTCAAGGAAACAATTTGAAGAGGTGAGTTTCTCTGTTTTACTTAAAAAAAAAAACGTAGATGAAAGCTCAATATCGGGAATTATTAGACGCATGCAAATCCAACCTACAAGAAGGTATCACCACCCAACACTCAAAATGCCATCAGTAAAAAGTCTACAAACAATAAATTCTGAAGGGGTTTTAGAGAACTGTGTACCCTCTAGTTGCTGGTGGCATGTAAACTGGTAACAGCCAGTAGTGAGAACAGAATGGAGGTGCGTTGAAAGGGAAAAATTTGAACCACCATATGATCTAGTAGGCCCACTGCTGGGCCTAATCCCTGAGAAGACCAGAATCCAAAAGACACAGGCTGGCAATCCTGCACTGCATCAATATTTAGCATTGCCAAGACTTGGAAGTAACCAAAATGTCCATCCACAGATGAATGCACAAAGAAGAAGTGGTCCATGTACACAATGCAATATTCGCCATGGAAAAGGATGAAACACTGCTCTTTGCAGCACCATAGATGAGCCTAGAGATAATCACAGAACATGAGGTAAGTCGGAAAGCAGCCGACAAATAACCTGTGATATCACTCCTAGCTGTTACCTAACAACTGACACGTATGAACATATTTCCACAGAGAAAGACTCTCACAGACTTAGAAAACAAACTATGGTTATCTAAAAGGAAAGGTGGGAGGAATGGACACATTAAGATTAGGGTTACCGTACGTATACAAATACATATTAAACACACGTATCAAAAAGACCGACCATATACCAAGGGAGGTCTACTGAACGCGCTGTAATAATTTACACGGGGGCTTGCCTGGTGGCACCGTGGTTAAGAATCCACCTGCCAATGCAGGGGACACAGGTTCGATCCCTGGTTCGGGAAGGTCCCACATGCAGCAGAGCAACTAAGCCCGTGCACCACAACTAATGAGCCTACGCTCTGGAGCCCATGAGCCATAACTACTGAGCCCATGCACCACAACTACTGAAGCCCACACGCCTAGAGCCCGTGCTCCGCAACAAGAGAAGCCACTGCAGTGAGAAGCCGGTGCACCGCAACGGAGAGTAGCCCCCGCTCACCGCAACTGGAGAAAGCCCACATGCAGCAACGAAGATCCAACTCAGCCAAAAATAAATAAATAAATAAAATAAATTTATTTAAAAAAATAATAGTAATTTACATGGGAAGAGGATCTGTACATGAGTAGATATATATAATGTTCAATTGAACCTGATTGTGCACACCCAGAACAAACACTATTCTGCTCATTACCCCAATTTAAAAAATTAAAACCACGAACAACAATTAATGAGACATAAAGTTATTGGGGTTTTCCCTGGCACATCCCATTCTAATTTACAACCTAGGAACACAACTTTCAGGAAGGCTCTGCTGCCCTAGTAACCAGACTTGGGAATGGAGAAATGCTGCCGCCTTGTGGCCGTTTCCCACAACAGCAGCTTTAAACACAGGGCTAAGGGTCACTTGAGATTCACAGTAATTGTAGGGCCGTAAATGACACGTGTCCTCAAAAAATGTCCTGGGGTAGGTAATGGCCAAGAAAGTTCACAACACGGAAAATTTTTCAAGAAAACAATTTGAAGAGGTAAGTGTTACTCACTCGGTTGTTTTAAAAAAAGAAGAACATGGATAAAAGCTCAATATCAGGAATTATTGGTTGGATGCAAATCCAAACTACAAAAAGATTTCACCACCCAATATTCAAAATGCCATCCGTAAAAAGTCTACAAACCATGCATGCTGACGGGTTGGGGGAGAAATGCATACCCACTATGCTGTTGGTTGGATGTAAACTGGTAACAGCTAATCATGAGAACAGAACGGAGCTGCGCTTAAAAGGTAAAAATTGAGCTACCATATCATGCGGCCGATCCCCTAATGGGCCTATACCCTAAGAAGACCAGAATGGGAAAGGCACAGACAGGCAAACATGCACTGCAGCAATATTTACAATAGCCAAGCCATGCAAGCAAACAAAATGTCCATCAACAGACAAATGGACAAAGAAGAAGTGGTGTACGTACCGAATGGAATAGTAGCCTCGGGAAAAAAATGAACAATGCCGTTTTCAGGACTACACATGAGCCTAGAAATAATCATAGTACGTTAAGTAAGTCAAAAAGGAATGACAAATATCCTATGATATCATTTATACGTGTTATCCATCCTAAGATTGCTCCCAATGAACATATTTCCACAGAAAAACACACTCACAGACTGATAAAACAAACTAATGGTTAACCAAAATGAAAGGTGGGAGGATGGATAAATTAGGATTATGGGGGTAGCATACATATACTAATGTATGTTAAATGTATATAAACATATAACATATAAACTATATGAATTATATAATCACCAATACATATAAAATATATCATGACAAAACACCTACCAAATACCAAGGGAGGTCTACTCAACATTCTGTAATAACATACATGGTAACCGGATCCGAAGATGAACAGACATATGTATGAATCATTGACCAGATTCTGTACAGCCAGACAATCACAACACTCTAATCAAATTTCCTCTGATAAGAAATATAAATTAAATTTAAAAAACGAACATAAGTAAGGAGACATAAACTTCTGGGGGCTTGTCCCAGCACATTCCACTCTAATTTACAACCGAGGAACACGACGTCCAGGAAGACTCTGTTGCCCTAGTAACAAGAGTTGAGAACGTAATAATGCTGCCGCCTTGTGGCTGTTTCCCACAACAGCAGCTTTAAACACAGTGCTAATGGTCGCTTAATAGTCACGAGGACTGCGGGGCTGTAAATGATACCTGCCCTCAAAAAATGTCCTGGGGTAGGGAATAGGCAAGAAATTTCAACACATGACAAAGTTTTCAAGAAGTCAATATGAGAGGGAAGTTGTACTCACTCTTTAAAAAAAAAGGAAAAGAAAAAAAAAGACATGCCTAAAGCTCAGTATAAGGAATTATTAGCTGCATGCAAATCCCACGTCCACAAAGGTTTCAGCTCACACCAGTCAAATGACCATCAGCAAAAAGTCTACAAACTATAAATGCTGAAGAGGTTTTAGGGAACTGTGTACCTTCTAGCTGCTGATGGGGTGTAAAGTGCTAACAGCACTAATGAAAACTGAATGCAGCTGCTTTAAAAGGTAAAAATTGAGCTACCGTGTGATGCGGCAGGGCACCTTCTGGGCCTATAACCTAAGACCACCAGAATCGGAAAGACAGAGGCAGGCAAATGTGCACTGCAGCAATATTGAAAGAGCCAAGACATGGAAGCAAAAAAAAGCTCCATAAACAGATGAATGGACAAAGAAGAAGTGGTATATGTACAGAATGGAATATTAGCCACGAAAAAAAATAAAAGAATGGCATATGCAGCACCACGGATGAGCCTAGAGATAATCACACAACGTGAAGTAAGTCAGATTGCGAAAGACAAATGTTCTACGATATCACTTATGTTATCTGAAAATTCATAAAAATGAACATATTTCCATAGGGAAAGACGATCTCAGATGGAGAAGACAAACTTATGGTTAAGCCAAAGAAAAGGTGTGAGGAATGGACAAATTAGGATATTGGGGATAACAAACATATACTAATACATATAAAATATATCATCCCCAAAGACCTATGGAATACCAAGAGTGGTCTATTCAACACTCTACAATAACCTACATGGAAAAGGACACAAAGATCAATAGATATATGTATATGTGTACATGAACAAGATTCTGTGCAGCTAGAACAAAAGACATTTTAAAATCCAATTTGCTCTGATAAAAATGAAAACTTAAAGACACAAACAAGAATTAAGGAGGCTAAAACTTATGGGGGTTTGTCCTGACACATTCCACTCTAATCTGCAACCTAAAAGCACAACTTGCAGCAAGGTTCTGTTTCCCTAGCAAGCAGAGTTGCCAACGTAGAAATGCTGCCACCTTAAGGCCGTTTCCTCAAACAGCAGCTTTAAATCCACTGCTAATGGTCACTGATATTCACAAGGACTGCAGGGCTGTAAATGACTCATGCCCTCAAAAACTGTCCTGGGGTAGGGAATGGCCAAAAAAATCCAAACGCGGCAAATTTTTCAAGAAGGAAATTTGAAGTTGTAAGTTTAGCTGAATCTTAAAAAAAAAATGAAAAGGACATTGATCCACGCAAAACATCAGGAATTATTAGACGCATGCAAATCCAATCTACACAAACGTATCACCTCACACCAGTCAGAATGACCATCAGCAAAACGTCAACAAACAATAGATGTTGAAGAAGTTGTGGAGAATAGCGTAACCTCTCGGTCTAAGTGGGATGTAAACTGGTAACCGCCAATAATAGGAACAGAATGGCAGTGCGTTGAAAGGTAAAAATTGAGTCCCCATATGATCCGGAAGGCCCACTATTGGGCCTGTCACCTGTGAAAGCCAGAATCAAAAAGACACAGGATGGAACATCGTGTATTGCAGCAGTATTTACAATAGCCAAGACATGGAAGCAACAAAAATGTCCATCATCAGATGAATGGACGAAAAAGTGGTCCATGTACACAATGCAATATTAGACACAGAAAAGAATGAAACAATGCCGTTTGCAGCACCATAGACGAGGCTACAGACAATCACACACCTTGAAGTAAGTCAGAAAGCGAGAGACACATATCCTATGATATCACGTATAGGTCTTATCTAAAAATTGATAGGAATGAACCTATTTCCACAGAGAGGGACACTCACGTGTTCAGAAAACAAGCTTGTGCTTAACCAAACGGAAAGGTGTGAGGAATGTATAACGGAGGATATTGGGTTTAACAGACATATGCTAATACTTATAAAATATATAATCATCAGACATACCGAATACCAAGAGAGGTCTACACAACATTCTGTAATAATCTCTACGGAACAGGATCCAAACATGAAAAGATATACGAATCAATGAAAGACATTCTGTACACCTAGAACAAACACAACATTGCAATCAAATTTGCTCTGAGAAAAATGAAAATTAAACTGAGAATATCAACAACAAATAAGTAGACATAGTTTCTGGGGGTTTGTCCTGGCACATTCCACTCTACTTTACAACCTACAAACAGGACTTCCAGGAAGGCTGTGTTGCCCTAGTAACCAGAGTTGGGAATATAGAAATGCTGCCCCCTTGTGGCCGTTTCCTGCAACAGCAGCTTTAAATGCAGAACTAATGGTCATGTGATATTCACAATTACTACAGGGCTGTAAAGGACACCTGCCCTCAAAAAATGTCCTGGTGCAGGTAATGGCCACAGGAATTCAGGGAACATGGCAAATTTTTCAAGGAAACAATTTGAAGAGGTGAGTTTCTCTGTTTTACTTAAAAAAAAAAACGTAGATGAAAGCTCAATATCGGGAATTATTAGACGCATGCAAATCCAACCTACAAGAAGGTATCACCACCCAACACTCAAAATGCCATCAGTAAAAAGTCTACAAACAATAAATTCTGAAGGGGTTTTAGAGAACTGTGTACCCTCTAGTTGCTGGTGGCATGTAAACTGGTAACAGCCAGTAGTGAGAACAGAATGGAGGTGCGTTGAAAGGGAAAAATTTGAACCACCATATGATCTAGTAGGCCCACTGCTGGGCCTAATCCCTGAGAAGACCAGAATCCAAAAGACACAGGCTGGCAATCCTGCACTGCATCAATATTTAGCATTGCCAAGACTTGGAAGTAACCAAAATGTCCATCCACAGATGAATGCACAAAGAAGAAGTGGTCCATGTACACAATGCAATATTCGCCATGGAAAAGGATGAAACACTGCTCTTTGCAGCACCATAGATGAGCCTAGAGATAATCACAGAACATGAGGTAAGTCGGAAAGCAGCCGACAAATAACCTGTGATATCACTCCTAGCTGTTACCTAACAACTGACACGTATGAACATATTTCCACAGAGAAAGACTCTCACAGACTTAGAAAACAAACTATGGTTATCTAAAAGGAAAGGTGGGAGGAATGGACACATTAAGATTAGGGTTACCGTACGTATACAAATACATATTAAACACACGTATCAAAAAGACCGACCATATACCAAGGGAGGTCTACTGAACGCGCTGTAATAATTTACACGGGGGCTTGCCTGGTGGCACCGTGGTTAAGAATCCACCTGCCAATGCAGGGGACACAGGTTCGATCCCTGGTTCGGGAAGGTCCCACATGCAGCAGAGCAACTAAGCCCGTGCACCACAACTAATGAGCCTACGCTCTGGAGCCCACGAGCCATAACTACTGAGCCCATGCACCACAACTACTGAAGCCCACACGCCTAGAGCCCGTGCTCCGCAACAAGAGAAGCCACTGCAGTGAGAAGCCGGTGCACCGCAACGGAGAGTAGCCCCCGCTCACCGCAACTGGAGAAAGCCCACATGCAGCAACGAAGATCCAACTCAGCCAAAAATAAATAAATAAATAAAATAAATTTATTTAAAAAAATAATAGTAATTTACATGGGAAGAGGATCTGTACATGAGTAGATATATATAATGTTCAATTGAACCTGATTGTGCACACCCAGAACAAACACTATTCTGCTCATTACCCCAATTTAAAAAATTAAAACCACGAACAACAATTAATGAGACATAAAGTTATTGGGGTTTTCCCTGGCACATCCCATTCTAATTTACAACCTAGGAACACAACTTTCAGGAAGGCTCTGCTGCCCTAGTAACCAGACTTGGGAATGGAGAAATGCTGCCGCCTTGTGGCCGTTTCCCACAACAGCAGCTTTAAACACAGGGCTAAGGGTCACTTGAGATTCACAGTAATTGTAGGGCCGTAAATGACACGTGTCCTCAAAAAATGTCCTGGGGTAGGTAATGGCCAAGAAAGTTCACAACACGGAAAATTTTTCAAGAAAACAATTTGAAGAGGTAAGTGTTACTCACTCGGTTGTTTTAAAAAAAGAAGAACATGGATAAAAGCTCAATATCAGGAATTATTGGTTGGATGCAAATCCAAACTACAAAAAGATTTCACCACCCAATATTCAAAATGCCATCCGTAAAAAGTCTACAAACCATGCATGCTGACGGGTTGGGGGAGAAATGCATACCCACTATGCTGTTGGTTGGATGTAAACTGGTAACAGCTAATCATGAGAACAGAACGGAGCTGCGCTTAAAAGGTAAAAATTGAGCTACCATATCATGCGGCCGATCCCCTAATGGGCCTATACCCTAAGAAGACCAGAATGGGAAAGGCACAGACAGGCAAACATGCACTGCAGCAATATTTACAATAGCCAAGCCATGCAAGCAAACAAAATGTCCATCAACAGACAAATGGACAAAGAAGAAGTGGTGTACGTACCGAATGGAATAGTAGCCTCGGGAAAAAAATGAACAATGCCGTTTTCAGGACTACACATGAGCCTAGAAATAATCATAGTACGTTAAGTAAGTCAAAAAGGAATGACAAATATCCTATGATATCATTTATACGTGTTATCCATCCTAAGATTGCTCCCAATGAACATATTTCCACAGAAAAACACACTCACAGACTGATAAAACAAACTAATGGTTAACCAAAATGAAAGGTGGGAGGATGGATAAATTAGGATTATGGGGGTAGCATACATATACTAATGTATGTTAAATGTATATAAACATATAACATATAAACTATATGAATTATATAATCACCAATACATATAAAATATATCATGACAAAACACCTACCAAATACCAAGGGAGGTCTACTCAACATTCTGTAATAACATACATGCTAACCGGATCCGAAGATGAACAGACATATGTATGAATCATTGACCAGATTCTGTACAGCCAGACAATCACAACACTCTAATCAAATTTCCTCCGATAAGAAATATAAATTAAATTTAAAAAACGAACATAAGTAAGGAGACATAAACTTCTGGGGGCTTGTCCCAGCACATTCCACTCTAATTTACAACCGAGGAACACGACGTCCAGGAAGACTCTGTTGCCCTAGTAACAAGAGTTGAGAACGTAATAATGCTGCCGCCTTGTGGCTGTTTCCCACAACAGCAGCTTTAAACACAGTGCTAATGGTCGCTTAATAGTCACGAGGACTGCGGGGCTGTAAATGATACCTGCCCTCAAAAAATGTCCTGGGGTAGGGAATAGGCAAGAAATTTCAACACATGACAAAGTTTTCAAGAAGTCAATATGAGAGGGAAGTTGTACTCACTCTTTAAAAAAAAAGGAAAAGAAAAAAAAAGACATGCCTAAAGCTCAGTATAAGGAATTATTAGCTGCATGCAAATCCCACGTCCACAAAGGTTTCAGCTCACACCAGTCAAATGACCATCAGCAAAAAGTCTACAAACTATAAATGCTGAAGAGGTTTTAGGGAACTGTGTACCTTCTAGCTGCTGATGGGGTGTAAAGTGCTAACAGCACTAATGAAAACTGAATGCAGCTGCTTTAAAAGGTAAAAATTGAGCTACCGTGTGATGCGGCAGGGCACCTTCTGGGCCTATAACCTAAGACCACCAGAATCGGAAAGACAGAGGCAGGCAAATGTGCACTGCAGCAATATTGAAAGAGCCAAGACATGGAAGCAAAAAAAAGCTCCATAAACAGATGAATGGACAAAGAAGAAGTGGTATATGTACAGAATGGAATATTAGCCACGAAAAAAAATAAAAGAATGGCATATGCAGCACCACGGATGAGCCTAGAGATAATCACACAACGTGAAGTAAGTCAGATTGCGAAAGACAAATGTTCTACGATATCACTTATGTTATCTGAAAATTCATAAAAATGAACATATTTCCATAGGGAAAGACGATCTCAGATGGAGAAGACAAACTTATGGTTAAGCCAAAGAAAAGGTGTGAGGAATGGACAAATTAGGATATTGGGGTTAACAAACATATACTAATACATATAAAATATATCATCCCCAAAGACCTATGGAATACCAAGAGTGGTCTATTCAACACTCTACAATAACCTACATGGAAAAGGACACAAAGATCAATAGATATATGTATATGTGTACATGAACAAGATTCTGTGCAGCTAGAACAAAAGACATTTTAAAATCCAATTTGCTCTGATAAAAATGAAAACTTAAAGACACAAACAAGAATTAAGGAGGCTAAAACTTATGGGGGTTTGTCCTGACACATTCCACTCTAATCTGCAACCTAAAAGCACAACTTGCAGCAAGGTTCTGTTTCCCTAGCAAGCAGAGTTGCCAACGTAGAAATGCTGCCACCTTAAGGCCGTTTCCTCAAACAGCAGCTTTAAATCCACTGCTAATGGTCACTGATATTCACAAGGACTGCAGGGCTGTAAATGACTCATGCCCTCAAAAACTGTCCTGGGGTAGGGAATGGCCAAAAAAATCCAAACGCGGCAAATTTTTCAAGAAGGAAATTTGAAGTTGTAAGTTTAGCTGAATCTTAAAAAAAAAATGAAAAGGACATTGATCCACGCAAAACATCAGGAATTATTAGACGCATGCAAATCCAATCTACACAAACGTATCACCTCACACCAGTCAGAATGACCATCAGCAAAACGTCAACAAACAATAGATGTTGAAGAAGTTGTGGAGAATAGCGTAACCTCTCGGTCTAAGTGGGATGTAAACTGGTAACCGCCAATAATAGGAACAGAATGGCAGTGCGTTGAAAGGTAAAAATTGAGTCCCCATATGATCCGGAAGGCCCACAATTGGGCCTGTCACCTGTGAAAGCCAGAATCAAAAAGACACAGGATGGAACATCGTGTATTGCAGCAGTATTTACAATAGCCAAGACATGGAAGCAACAAAAATGTCCATCATCAGATGAATGGACGAAAAAGTGGTCCATGTACACAATGCAATATTAGACACAGAAAAGAATGAAACAATGCCGTTTGCAGCACCATAGACGAGGCTACAGACAATCACACACCTTGAAGTAAGTCAGAAAGCGAGAGACACATATCCTATGATATCACGTATAGGTCTTATCTAAAAATTGATAGGAATGAACCTATTTCCACAGAGAGGGACACTCACGTGTTCAGAAAACAAGCTTGTGCTTAACCAAACGGAAAGGTGTGAGGAATGTATAACGGAGGATATTGGGTTTAACAGACATATGCTAATACTTATAAAATATATAATCATCAGACATACCGAATACCAAGAGAGGTCTACACAACATTCTGTAATAATCTCTACGGAACAGGATCCAAACATGAAAAGATATACGAATCAATGAAAGACATTCTGTACACCTAGAACAAACACAACATTGCAATCAAATTTGCTCTGAGAAAAATGAAAATTAAACTGAGAATATCAACAACAAATAAGTAGACATAGTTTCTGGGGGTTTGTCCTGGCACATTCCACTCTACTTTACAACCTACAAACAGGACTTCCAGGAAGGCTGTGTTGCCCTAGTAACCAGAGTTGGGAATATAGAAATGCTGCCCCCTTGTGGCCGTTTCCTGCAACAGCAGCTTTAAATGCAGAACTAATGGTCATGTGATATTCACAATTACTACAGGGCTGTAAAGGACACCTGCCCTCAAAAAATGTCCTGGTGCAGGTAATGGCCACAGGAATTCAGGGAACATGGCAAATTTTTCAAGGAAACAATTTGAAGAGGTGAGTTTCTCTGTTTTACTTAAAAAAAAAAACGTAGATGAAAGCTCAATATCGGGAATTATTAGACGCATGCAAATCCAACCTACAAGAAGGTATCACCACCCAACACTCAAAATGCCATCAGTAAAAAGTCTACAAACAATAAATTCTGAAGGGGTTTTAGAGAACTGTGTACCCTCTAGTTGCTGGTGGCATGTAAACTGGTAACAGCCAGTAGTGAGAACAGAATGGAGGTGCGTTGAAAGGGAAAAATTTGAACCACCATATGATCTAGTAGGCCCACTGCTGGGCCTAATCCCTGAGAAGACCAGAATCCAAAAGACACAGGCTGGCAATCCTGCACTGCATCAATATTTAGCATTGCCAAGACTTGGAAGTAACCAAAATGTCCATCCACAGATGAATGCACAAAGAAGAAGTGGTCCATGTACACAATGCAATATTCGCCATGGAAAAGGATGAAACACTGCTCTTTGCAGCACCATAGATGAGCCTAGAGATAATCACAGAACATGAGGTAAGTCGGAAAGCAGCCGACAAATAACCTGTGATATCACTCCTAGCTGTTACCTAACAACTGACACGTATGAACATATTTCCACAGAGAAAGACTCTCACAGACTTAGAAAACAAACTATGGTTATCTAAAAGGAAAGGTGGGAGGAATGGACACATTAAGATTAGGGTTACCGTACGTATACAAATACATATTAAACACACGTATCAAAAAGACCGACCATATACCAAGGGAGGTCTACTGAACGCGCTGTAATAATTTACACGGGGGCTTGCCTGGTGGCACCGTGGTTAAGAATCCACCTGCCAATGCAGGGGACACAGGTTCGATCCCTGGTTCGGGAAGGTCCCACATGCAGCAGAGCAACTAAGCCCGTGCACCACAACTAATGAGCCTACGCTCTGGAGCCCACGAGCCATAACTACTGAGCCCATGCACCACAACTACTGAAGCCCACACGCCTAGAGCCCGTGCTCCGCAACAAGAGAAGCCACTGCAGTGAGAAGCCGGTGCACCGCAACGGAGAGTAGCCCCCGCTCACCGCAACTGGAGAAAGCCCACATGCAGCAACGAAGATCCAACTCAGCCAAAAATAAATAAATAAATAAAATAAATTTATTTTAAAAAATAATAGTAATTTACATGGGAAGAGGATCTGTACATGAGTAGATATATATAATGTTCAATTGAACCTGATTGTGCACACCCAGAACAAACACTATTCTGCTCATTACCCCAATTTAAAAAATTAAAACCACGAACAACAATTAATGAGACATAAAGTTATTGGGGTTTTCCCTGGCACATCCCATTCTAATTTACAACCTAGGAACACAACTTTCAGGAAGGCTCTGCTGCCCTAGTAACCAGACTTGGGAATGGAGAAATGCTGCCGCCTTGTGGCCGTTTCCCACAACAGCAGCTTTAAACACAGGGCTAAGGGTCACTTGAGATTCACAGTAATTGTAGGGCCGTAAATGACACGTGTCCTCAAAAAATGTCCTGGGGTAGGTAATGGCCAAGAAAGTTCACAACACGGAAAATTTTTCAAGAAAACAATTTGAAGAGGTAAGTGTTACTCACTCGGTTGTTTTAAAAAAAGAAGAACATGGATAAAAGCTCAATATCAGGAATTATTGGTTGGATGCAAATCCAAACTACAAAAAGATTTCACCACCCAATATTCAAAATGCCATCCGTAAAAAGTCTACAAACCATGCATGCTGACGGGTTGGGGGAGAAATGCATACCCACTATGCTGTTGGTTGGATGTAAACTGGTAACAGCTAATCATGAGAACAGAACGGAGCTGCGCTTAAAAGGTAAAAATTGAGCTACCATATCATGCGGCCGATCCCCTAATGGGCCTATACCCTAAGAAGACCAGAATGGGAAAGGCACAGACAGGCAAACATGCACTGCAGCAATATTTACAATAGCCAAGCCATGCAAGCAAACAAAATGTCCATCAACAGACAAATGGACAAAGAAGAAGTGGTGTACGTACCGAATGGAATAGTAGCCTCGGGAAAAAAATGAACAATGCCGTTTTCAGGACTACACATGAGCCTAGAAATAATCATAGTACGTTAAGTAAGTCAAAAAGGAATGACAAATATCCTATGATATCATTTATACGTGTTATCCATCCTAAGATTGCTCCCAATGAACATATTTCCACAGAAAAACACACTCACAGACTGATAAAACAAACTAATGGTTAACCAAAATGAAAGGTGGGAGGATGGATAAATTAGGATTATGGGGGTAGCATACATATACTAATGTATGTTAAATGTATATAAACATATAACATATAAACTATATGAATTATATAATCACCAATACATATAAAATATATCATGACAAAACACCTACCAAATACCAAGGGAGGTCTACTCAACATTCTGTAATAACATACATGGTAACCGGATCCGAAGATGAACAGACATATGTATGAATCATTGACCAGATTCTGTACAGCCAGACAATCACAACACTCTAATCAAATTTCCTCCGATAAGAAATATAAATTAAATTTAAAAAACGAACATAAGTAAGGAGACATAAACTTCTGGGGGCTTGTCCCAGCACATTCCACTCTAATTTACAACCGAGGAACACGACGTCCAGGAAGACTCTGTTGCCCTAGTAACAAGAGTTGAGAACGTAATAATGCTGCCGCCTTGTGGCTGTTTCCCACAACAGCAGCTTTAAACACAGTGCTAATGGTCGCTTAATAGTCACGAGGACTGCGGGGCTGTAAATGATACCTGCCCTCAAAAAATGTCCTGGGGTAGGGAATAGGCAAGAAATTTCAACACATGACAAAGTTTTCAAGAAGTCAATATGAGAGGGAAGTTGTACTCACTCTTTAAAAAAAAAGGAAAAGAAAAAAAAAGACATGCCTAAAGCTCAGTATAAGGAATTATTAGCTGCATGCAAATCCCACGTCCACAAAGGTTTCAGCTCACACCAGTCAAATGACCATCAGCAAAAAGTCTACAAACTATAAATGCTGAAGAGGTTTTAGGGAACTGTGTACCTTCTAGCTGCTGATGGGGTGTAAAGTGCTAACAGCACTAATGAAAACTGAATGCAGCTGCTTTAAAAGGTAAAAATTGAGCTACCGTGTGATGCGGCAGGGCACCTTCTGGGCCTATAACCTAAGACCACCAGAATCGGAAAGACAGAGGCAGGCAAATGTGCACTGCAGCAATATTGAAAGAGCCAAGACATGGAAGCAAAAAAAAGCTCCATAAACAGATGAATGGACAAAGAAGAAGTGGTATATGTACAGAATGGAATATTAGCCACGAAAAAAAATAAAAGAATGGCATATGCAGCACCACGGATGAGCCTAGAGATAATCACACAACGTGAAGTAAGTCAGATTGCGAAAGACAAATGTTCTACGATATCACTTATGTTATCTGAAAATTCATAAAAATGAACATATTTCCATAGGGAAAGACGATCTCAGATGGAGAAGACAAACTTATGGTTAAGCCAAAGAAAAGGTGTGAGGAATGGACAAATTAGGATATTGGGGTTAACAAACATATACTAATACATATAAAATATATCATCCCCAAAGACCTATGGAATACCAAGAGTGGTCTATTCAACACTCTACAATAACCTACATGGAAAAGGACACAAAGATCAATAGATATATGTATATGTGTACATGAACAAGATTCTGTGCAGCTAGAACAAAAGACATTTTAAAATCCAATTTGCTCTGATAAAAATGAAAACTTAAAGACACAAACAAGAATTAAGGAGGCTAAAACTTATGGGGGTTTGTCCTGACACATTCCACTCTAATCTGCAACCTAAAAGCACAACTTGCAGCAAGGTTCTGTTTCCCTAGCAAGCAGAGTTGCCAACGTAGAAATGCTGCCACCTTAAGGCCGTTTCCTCAAACAGCAGCTTTAAATCCACTGCTAATGGTCACTGATATTCACAAGGACTGCAGGGCTGTAAATGACTCATGCCCTCAAAAACTGTCCTGGGGTAGGGAATGGCCAAAAAAATCCAAACGCGGCAAATTTTTCAAGAAGGAAATTTGAAGTTGTAAGTTTAGCTGAATCTTAAAAAAAAAATGAAAAGGACATTGATCCACGCAAAACATCAGGAATTATTAGACGCATGCAAATCCAATCTACACAAACGTATCACCTCACACCAGTCAGAATGACCATCAGCAAAACGTCAACAAACAATAGATGTTGAAGAAGTTGTGGAGAATAGCGTAACCTCTCGGTCTAAGTGGGATGTAAACTGGTAACCGCCAATAATAGGAACAGAATGGCAGTGCGTTGAAAGGTAAAAATTGAGTCCCCATATGATCCGGAAGGCCCACTATTGGGCCTGTCACCTGTGAAAGCCAGAATCAAAAAGACACAGGATGGAACATCGTGTATTGCAGCAGTATTTACAATAGCCAAGACATGGAAGCAACAAAAATGTCCATCATCAGATGAATGGACGAAAAAGTGGTCCATGTACACAATGCAATATTAGACACAGAAAAGAATGAAACAATGCCGTTTGCAGCACCATAGACGAGGCTACAGACAATCACACACCTTGAAGTAAGTCAGAAAGCGAGAGACACATATCCTATGATATCACGTATAGGTCTTATCTAAAAATTGATAGGAATGAACCTATTTCCACAGAGAGGGACACTCACGTGTTCAGAAAACAAGCTTGTGCTTAACCAAACGGAAAGGTGTGAGGAATGTATAACGGAGGATATTGGGTTTAACAGACATATGCTAGGTTTAACAGACATATGCTAATACTTATAAAATATATAATCATCAGACATACCGAATACCAAGAGAGGTCTACACAACATTCTGTAATAATCTCTACGGAACAGGATCCAAACATGAAAAGATATACGAATCAATGAAAGACATTCTGTACACCTAGAACAAACACAACATTGCAATCAAATTTGCTCTGAGAAAAATGAAAATTAAACTGAGAATATCAACAACAAATAAGTAGACATAGTTTCTGGGGGTTTGTCCTGGCACATTCCACTCTACTTTACAACCTACAAACAGGACTTCCAGGAAGGCTGTGTTGCCCTAGTAACCAGAGTTGGGAATATAGAAATGCTGCCCCTTGTGGCCGTTTCTGCAACAGCAGCTTTAAATGCAGAACTAATGGTCATGTGATATTCACAATTACTACAGGGCTGTAAAGGACACCTGCCCTCAAAAAATGTCCTGGTGCAGGTAATGGCCACAGGAATTCAGGGAACATGGCAAATTTTTCAAGGAAACAATTTGAAGAGGTGAGTTTCTCTGTTTTACTTAAAAAAAAAAACGTAGATGAAAGCTCAATATCGGGAATTATTAGACGCATGCAAATCCAACCTACAAGAAGGTATCACCACCCAACACTCAAAATGCCATCAGTAAAAAGTCTACAAACAATAAATTCTGAAGGGGTTTAGAGAACTGTGTACCCTCTAGTTGCTGGTGGCATGTAACTGGTAACAGCCAGTAGTGAGAACAGAATGGAGGTGCGTTGAAAGGGAAAAATTTGAACCACCATATGATCTAGTAGGCCCACTGCTGGGCCTAATCCCTGAGAAGACCAGAATCCAAAAGACACAGGCTGGCAATCCTGCACTGCATCAATATTTAGCATTGCCAAGACTTGGAAGTAACCAAATGTCCATCCACAGATGAATGCACAAAGAAGAAGTGGTCCATGTACACAATGCAATATTCGCCATGGAAAAGGATGAAACACTGCTCTTTGCAGCACCATAGATGAGCCTAGAGATAATCACAGAACATGAGGTAAGTCGGAAAGCAGCCGACAAATAACCTGTGATATCACTCCTAGCTGTTACCTAACAACTGACACGTAATGAACATATTTCCACAGAGAAAGACTCTCACAGACTTAGAAAACAAACTATGGTTATCTAAAAGGAAAGGTGGGAGGAATGGACACATTAAGATTAGGGTTACCGTACGTATACAAATACATATTAAACACACGTATCAAAAAGACCGACCATATACCAAGGGAGGTCTACTGAACGCGCTGTAATAATTTACACGGGGGCTTGCCTGGTGGCACCGTGGTTAAGAATCCACCTGCCAATGCAGGGGACACAGGTTCGATCCCTGGTTCGGGAAGGTCCCACATGCAGCAGAGCAACTAAGCCCGTGCACCACAACTAATGAGCCTACGCTCTGGAGCCCACGAGCCATAACTACTGAGCCCATGCACCACAACTACTGAAGCCCACACGCCTAGAGCCCGTGCTCCGCAACAAGAGAAGCACTGCAGTGAGAAGCCGGTGCACCGCAACGGAGAGTAGCCCCCGCTCACCACAACTGGAGAAAGCCCACATGCAGCAACGAAGATCCAACTCAGCCAAAAATAAATAAATAAATAAAATAAATTTATTTAAAAAAATAATAGTAATTTACATGGGAAGAGGATCTGTACATGAGTAGATATATATAATGTTCAATTGAACCTGATTGTGCACACCCAGAACAAACACTATTCTGCTCATTACCCAATTTAAAAAATTAAAACCACGAACAACAATTAATGAGACATAAAGTTATTGGGGTTTTCCCTGGCACATCCCATTCTAATTTACAACCTAGGAACACAACTTTCAGGAAGGCTCTGCTGCCCTAGTAACCAGACTTGGGAATGGAGAAATGCTGCCGCCTTGTGGCCGTTTCCCACAACAGCAGCTTTAAACACAGGGCTAAGGGTCACTTGAGATTCACAGTAATTGTAGGGCCGTAAATGACACGTGTCCTCAAAAAATGTCCTGGGGTAGGTAATGGCCAAGAAAGTTCACAACACGGAAAATTTTTCAAGAAAACAATTTGAAGAGGTAAGTGTTACTCACTCGGTTGTTTTAAAAAAGAAGAACATGGATAAAAGCTCAATATCAGGAATTATTGGTTGGATGCAAATCCAAACTACAAAAAGATTTCACCACCCAATATTCAAATGCCATCCGTAAAAAGTCTACAAACCATGCATGCTGACGGGTTGGGGAGAAATGCATACCCACTATGCTGTTGGTTGGATGTAAACTGGTAACAGCTAATCATGAGAACAGAACGGAGCTGCGCTTAAAAGGTAAAAATGAGCTACCATATCATGCGGCCGATCCCTAATGGGCCTATACCCTAAGAAGACCAGAATGGGAAGGCACAGACAGGCAAACATGCACTGCAGCAATATTTACAATAGCCAAGCCATGCAAGCAAACAAAATGTCCATCAACAGACAAATGGACAAAGAAGAAGTGGTGTACGTACCGAATGGAATAGTAGCCTCGGGAAAAAAATGAACAATGCCGTTTTCAGGACTACACATGAGCCTAGAAATAATCATAGTACGTTAAGTAAGTCAAAAAGGAATGACAAATATCCTATGATATCATTTTATACGTGTTATCCATCCTAAGATTGCTCCCAATGAACATATTTCCACAGAAAAACACACTCACAGACTGATAAAACAAACTAATGGTTAACCAAAATGAAAGGTGGGAGGATGGATAAATTAGGATTATGGGGGTAGCATACATATACTAATGTATGTTAAATGTATATAAACATATAACATATAAACTATATGAATTATATAATCACCAATACATATAAAATATATCATGACAAAACACCTACCAAATACCAAGGGAGGTCTACTCAACATTCTGTAATAACATACATGCTAACCGGATCCGAAGATGAACAGACATATGTATGAATCATTGACCAGATTCTGTACAGCCAGACAATCACAACACTCTAATCAAATTTCCTCCGATAAGAAATATAAATTAAATTTAAAAACGAACATAAGTAAGGAGACATAAACTTCTGGGGGCTTGTCCCAGCACATTCCACTCTAATTTACAACCGAGGAACACGACGTCAGGAAGACTCTGTTAGCCCTAGTAACAAGAGTTGAGAACGTAATAATGCTGCGCCTTGTGGCTGTTTCCCACAACAGCAGCTTTAAACACAGTGCTAATGGTCGCTTAATAGTCACGAGGACTGCGGGGCTGTAAATGATACCTGCCCTCAAAAAATGTCCTGGGGTAGGAATAGGCAAGAAATTTCAACACATGACAAAGTTTTCAAGAAGTCAATATGAGAGGGAAGTTGTACTCACTCTTTAAAAAAAAGAAAAGAAAAAAAAAGACATGCCTAAAGCTCAGTATAAGGAATTATTAGCTGCATGCAAATCCCACGTCCACAAAGGTTTCAGCTCACACCAGTCAAATGACCATCAGCAAAAAGTCTACACACTATAAATGCTGAAGAGGTTTTAGGGAACTGTGTACCTTCTAGCTGCTGATGGGGTGTAAAGTGCTAACAGCACTAATGAAAACTGAATGCAGCTGCTTTAAAAGGTAAAAATTGAGCTACCGTGTGATGCGGCAGGGCACCTTCTGGGCCTATAACCTAAGACCACCAGAATCGGAAAGACAGAGGCAGGCAAATGTGCACTGCAGCAATATTGAAAGAGCCAAGACATGGAAGCAAAAAAAGCTCCATAAACAGATGAATGGACAAAGAAGAAGTGGTATATGTACAGAATGGAATATTAGCCACGAAAAAAAATAAAAGAATGGCATATGCAGCACCACGGATGAGCCTAGAGATAATCACACAACGTGAAGTAAGTCAGATTGCGAAAGACAAATGTTCTACGATATCACTTATGTTATCTGAAAATTCATAAAATGAACATATTTCCATAGGGAAAGACGATCTCAGATGGAGAAGACAAACTTATGGTTAAGCCAAAGAAAAGGTGTGAGGAATGGACAAATTAGGATATTGGGGTTAACAAACATATACTAATACATATAAAATATATCATCCCCAAAGACCTATGGAATACCAAGAGTGGTCTATTCAACACTCTACAATAACCTACATGGAAAAGGACACAAAGATCAATAGATATATGTATATGTGTACATGAACAAGATTCTGTGCAGCTAGAACAAAAGACATTTTAAAATCCAATTTGCTCTGATAAAAATGAAAACTTAAAGACACAAACAAGAATTAAGGAGGCTAAAACTTATGGGGGTTTGTCCTGACACATTCCACTCTAATCTGCAACCTAAAAGCACAACTTGCAGCAAGGTTCTGTTTCCCTAGCAAGCAGAGTTGCCAACGTAGAAATGCTGCCACCTTAAGGCCGTTTCCTCAAACAGCAGCTTTAAATCCACTGCTAATGGTCACTAATATTCACAAGGACTGCAGGGCTGTAAATGACTCATGCCCTCAAAAACTGTCCTGGGGTAGGGAATGGCCAAAAAATCCAAACGCGGCAAATTTTTCAAGAAGGAAATTTGAAGTTGTAAGTTTAGCTGAATCTTAAAAAAAAATGAAAAGGACATTGATCCACGCAAAACATCAGGAATTATTAGACGCATGCAAATCCAATCTACACAAACGTATCACCTCACACCAGTCAGAATGACCATCAGCAAAACGTCAACAAACAATAGATGTTGAAGAAGTTGTGGAGAATAGCGTAACCTCTCGGTCTAAGTGGGATGTAAACTGGTAACCGCCAATAATAGGAACAGAATGGCAGTGCGTTGAAAGGTAAAAATTGAGTCCCCATATGATCCGGAAGGCCCACAATTGGGCCTGTCACCTGTGAAAGCCAGAATCAAAAAGACACAGGATGGAACATCGTGTATTGCAGCAGTATTACAATAGCCAAGACATGGAAGCAACAAAAATGTCCATCATCAGATGAATGGACGAAAAAGTGGTCCATGTACACAATGCAATATTAGACACAGAAAAGAATGAAACAATGCCGTTTGCAGCACCATAGACGAGGCTACAGACAATCACACACCTTGAAGTAAGTCAGAAAGCGAGAGACACATATCCTATGATATCACGTATAGGTCTTATCTAAAAATTGATAGGAATGAACCTATTTCCACAGAGAGGGACACTCACGTGTTCAGAAAACAAGCTTGTGCTTAACCAAACGGAAAGGTGTGAGGAATGTATAACGGAGGATATTGGGTTTAACAGACATATGCTAATACTTATAAAATATATAATCATCAGACATACCGAATACCAAGAGAGGTCTACACAACATTCTGTAATAATCTCTACGGAACAGGATCCAAACATGAAAAGATATACGAATCAATGAAAGACATTCTGTACACCTAGAACAAACACAACATTGCAATCAAATTTGCTCTGAGAAAAATGAAAATTAAACTGAGAATATCAACAACAAATAAGTAGACATAGTTTCTGGGGGTTTGTCCTGGCACATTCCACTCTACTTTACAACCTACAAACAGGACTTCCAGGAAGGCTGTGTTGCCCTAGTAACCAGAGTTGGGAATATAGAAATGCTGCCCCCTTGTGGCCGTTTCCTGCAACAGCAGCTTTAAATGCAGAACTAATGGTCATGTGATATTCACAATTACTACAGGGCTGTAAAGGACACCTGCCCTCAAAAAATGTCCTGGTGCAGGTAATGGCCACAGGAATTCAGGGAACATGGCAAATTTTTCAAGGAAACAATTTGAAGAGGTGAGTTTCTCTGTTTTACTTAAAAAAAAAAAGTAGATGAAAGCTCAATATCGGGAATTATTAGACGCATGCAAATCCAACCTACAAGAAGGTATCACCACCCAACACTCAAAATGCCATCAGTAAAAAGTCTACAAACAATAAATTCTGAAGGGGTTTTAGAGAACTGTGTACCCTCTAGTTGCTGGTGGCATGTAAACTGGTAACAGCCAGTAGTGAGAACAGAATGGAGGTGCGTTGAAAGGGAAAAATTTGAACCACCATATGATCTAGTAGGCCCACTGCTGGGCCTAATCCCTGAGAAGACCAGAATCCAAAAGACACAGGCTGGCAATCCTGCACTGCATCAATATTTAGCATTGCCAAGACTTGGAAGTAACCAAAATGTCCATCCACAGATGAATGCACAAAGAAGAAGTGGTCCATGTACACAATGCAATATTCGCCATGGAAAAGGATGAAACACTGCTCTTTGCAGCACCATAGATGAGCCTAGAGATAATCACAGAACATGAGGTAAGTCGGAAAGCAGCCGACAAATAACCTGTGATATCACTCCTAGCTGTTACCTAACAACTGACACGTATGAACATATTTCCACAGAGAAAGACTCTCACAGACTTAGAAAACAAACTATGGTTATCTAAAAGGAAAGGTGGGAGGAATGGACACATTAAGATTAGGGTTACCGTACGTATACAAATACATATTAAACACACGTATCAAAAAGACCGACCATATACCAAGGGAGGTCTACTGAACGCGCTGTAATAATTTACACGGGGGCTTGCCTGGTGGCACCGTGGTTAAGAATCCACCTGCCAATGCAGGGGACACAGGTTCGATCCCTGGTTCGGGAAGGTCCCACATGCAGCAGAGCAACTAAGCCCGTGCACCACAACTAATGAGCCTACGCTCTGGAGCCCATGAGCCATAACTACTGAGCCCATGCACCACAACTACTGAAGCCCACACGCCTAGAGCCCGTGCTCCGCAACAAGAGAAGCCACTGCAGTGAGAAGCCGGTGCACCGCAACGGAGAGTAGCCCCCGCTCACCGCAACTGGAGAAAGCCCACATGCAGCAACGAAGATCCAACTCAGCCAAAAATAAATAAATAAATAAAATAAATTTATTTAAAAAAATAATAGTAATTTACATGGGAAGAGGATCTGTACATGAGTAGATATATATAATGTTCAATTGAACCTGATTGTGCACACCCAGAACAAACACTATTCTGCTCATTACCCCAATTTAAAAAATTAAAACCACGAACAACAATTAATGAGACATAAAGTTATTGGGGTTTTCCCTGGCACATCCCATTCTAATTTACAACCTAGGAACACAACTTTCAGGAAGGCTCTGCTGCCCTAGTAACCAGACTTGGGAATGGAGAAATGCTGCCGCCTTGTGGCCGTTTCCCACAACAGCAGCTTTAAACACAGGGCTAAGGGTCACTTGAGATTCACAGTAATTGTAGGGCCGTAAATGACACGTGTCCTCAAAAAATGTCCTGGGGTAGGTAATGGCCAAGAAAGTTCACAACACGGAAAATTTTTCAAGAAAACAATTTGAAGAGGTAAGTGTTACTCACTCGGTTGTTTTAAAAAAAGAAGAACATGGATAAAAGCTCAATATCAGGAATTATTGGTTGGATGCAAATCCAAACTACAAAAAGATTTCACCACCCAATATTCAAAATGCCATCCGTAAAAAGTCTACAAACCATGCATGCTGACGGGTTGGGGGAGAAATGCATACCCACTATGCTGTTGGTTGGATGTAAACTGGTAACAGCTAATCATGAGAACAGAACGGAGCTGCGCTTAAAAGGTAAAAATTGAGCTACCATATCATGCGGCCGATCCCCTAATGGGCCTATACCCTAAGAAGACCAGAATGGGAAAGGCACAGACAGGCAAACATGCACTGCAGCAATATTTACAATAGCCAAGCCATGCAAGCAAACAAAATGTCCATCAACAGACAAATGGACAAAGAAGAAGTGGTGTACGTACCGAATGGAATAGTAGCCTCGGGAAAAAAATGAACAATGCCGTTTTCAGGACTACACATGAGCCTAGAAATAATCATAGTACGTTAAGTAAGTCAAAAAGGAATGACAAATATCCTATGATATCATTTATACGTGTTATCCATCCTAAGATTGCTCCCAATGAACATATTTCCACAGAAAAACACACTCACAGACTGATAAAACAAACTAATGGTTAACCAAAATGAAAGGTGGGAGGATGGATAAATTAGGATTATGGGGGTAGCATACATATACTAATGTATGTTAAATGTATATAAACATATAACATATAAACTATATGAATTATATAATCACCAATACATATAAAATATATCATGACAAAACACCTACCAAATACCAAGGGAGGTCTACTCAACATTCTGTAATAACATACATGGTAACCGGATCCGAAGATGAACAGACATATGTATGAATCATTGACCAGATTCTGTACAGCCAGACAATCACAACACTCTAATCAAATTTCCTCCGATAAGAAATATAAATTAAATTTAAAAAACGAACATAAGTAAGGAGACATAAACTTCTGGGGGCTTGTCCCAGCACATTCCACTCTAATTTACAACCGAGGAACACGACGTCCAGGAAGACTCTGTTGCCCTAGTAACAAGAGTTGAGAACGTAATAATGCTGCCGCCTTGTGGCTGTTTCCCACAACAGCAGCTTTAAACACAGTGCTAATGGTCGCTTAATAGTCACGAGGACTGCGGGGCTGTAAATGATACCTGCCCTCAAAAAATGTCCTGGGGTAGGGAATAGGCAAGAAATTTCAACACATGACAAAGTTTTCAAGAAGTCAATATGAGAGGGAAGTTGTACTCACTCTTTAAAAAAAAAGGAAAAGAAAAAAAAAGACATGCCTAAAGCTCAGTATAAGGAATTATTAGCTGCATGCAAATCCCACGTCCACAAAGGTTTCAGCTCACACCAGTCAAATGACCATCAGCAAAAAGTCTACAAACTATAAATGCTGAAGAGGTTTTAGGGAACTGTGTACCTTCTAGCTGCTGATGGGGTGTAAAGTGCTAACAGCACTGATGAAAACTGAATGCAGCTGCTTTAAAAGGTAAAAATTGAGCTACCGTGTGATGCGGCAGGGCACCTTCTGGGCCTATAACCTAAGACCACCAGAATCGGAAAGACAGAGGCAGGCAAATGTGCACTGCAGCAATATTGAAAGAGCCAAGACATGGAAGCAAAAAAAAGCTCCATAAACAGATGAATGGACAAAGAAGAAGTGGTATATGTACAGAATGGAATATTAGCCACGAAAAAAAATAAAAGAATGGCATATGCAGCACCACGGATGAGCCTAGAGATAATCACACAACGTGAAGTAAGTCAGATTGCGAAAGACAAATGTTCTACGATATCACTTATGTTATCTGAAAATTCATAAAAATGAACATATTTCCATAGGGAAAGACGATCTCAGATGGAGAAGACAAACTTATGGTTAAGCCAAAGAAAAGGTGTGAGGAATGGACAAATTAGGATATTGGGGTTAACAAACATATACTAATACATATAAAATATATCATCCCCAAAGACCTATGGAATACCAAGAGTGGTCTATTCAACACTCTACAATAACCTACATGGAAAAGGACACAAAGATCAATAGATATATGTATATGTGTACATGAACAAGATTCTGTGCAGCTAGAACAAAAGACATTTTAAAATCCAATTTGCTCTGATAAAAATGAAAACTTAAAGACACAAACAAGAATTAAGGAGGCTAAAACTTATGGGGGTTTGTCCTGACACATTCCACTCTAATCTGCAACCTAAAAGCACAACTTGCAGCAAGGTTCTGTTTCCCTAGCAAGCAGAGTTGCCAACGTAGAAATGCTGCCACCTTAAGGCCGTTTCCTCAAACAGCAGCTTTAAATCCACTGCTAATGGTCACTGATATTCACAAGGACTGCAGGGCTGTAAATGACTCATGCCCTCAAAAACTGTCCTGGGGTAGGGAATGGCCAAAAAAATCCAAACGCGGCAAATTTTTCAAGAAGGAAATTTGAAGTTGTAAGTTTAGCTGAATCTTAAAAAAAAAATGAAAAGGACATTGATCCACGCAAAACATCAGGAATTATTAGACGCATGCAAATCCAATCTACACAAACGTATCACCTCACACCAGTCAGAATGACCATCAGCAAAACGTCAACAAACAATAGATGTTGAAGAAGTTGTGGAGAATAGCGTAACCTCTCGGTCTAAGTGGGATGTAAACTGGTAACCGCCAATAATAGGAACAGAATGGCAGTGCGTTGAAAGGTAAAAATTGAGTCCCCATATGATCCGGAAGGCCCACTATTGGGCCTGTCACCTGTGAAAGCCAGAATCAAAAAGACACAGGATGGAACATCGTGTATTGCAGCAGTATTTACAATAGCCAAGACATGGAAGCAACAAAAATGTCCATCATCAGATGAATGGACGAAAAAGTGGTCCATGTACACAATGCAATATTAGACACAGAAAAGAATGAAACAATGCCGTTTGCAGCACCATAGACGAGGCTACAGACAATCACACACCTTGAAGTAAGTCAGAAAGCGAGAGACACATATCCTATGATATCACGTATAGGTCTTATCTAAAAATTGATAGGAATGAACCTATTTCCACAGAGAGGGACACTCACGTGTTCAGAAAACAAGCTTGTGCTTAACCAAACGGAAAGGTGTGAGGAATGTATAACGGAGGATATTGGGTTTAACAGACATATGCTAATACTTATAAAATATATAATCATCAGACATACCGAATACCAAGAGAGGTCTACACAACATTCTGTAATAATCTCTACGGAACAGGATCCAAACATGAAAAGATATACGAATCAATGAAAGACATTCTGTACACCTAGAACAAACACAACATTGCAATCAAATTTGCTCTGAGAAAAATGAAAATTAAACTGAGAATATCAACAACAAATAAGTAGACATAGTTTCTGGGGGTTTGTCCTGGCACATTCCACTCTACTTTACAACCTACAAACAGGACTTCCAGGAAGGCTGTGTTGCCCTAGTAACCAGAGTTGGGAATATAGAAATGCTGCCCCCTTGTGGCCGTTTCCTGCAACAGCAGCTTTAAATGCAGAACTAATGGTCATGTGATATTCACAATTACTACAGGGCTGTAAAGGACACCTGCCCTCAAAAAATGTCCTGGTGCAGGTAATGGCCACAGGAATTCAGGGAACATGGCAAATTTTTCAAGGAAACAATTTGAAGAGGTGAGTTTCTCTGTTTTACTTAAAAAAAAAAACGTAGATGAAAGCTCAATATCGGGAATTATTAGACGCATGCAAATCCAACCTACAAGAAGGTATCACCACCCAACACTCAAAATGCCATCAGTAAAAAGTCTACAAACAATAAATTCTGAAGGGGTTTTAGAGAACTGTGTACCCTCTAGTTGCTGGTGGCATGTAAACTGGTAACAGCCAGTAGTGAGAACAGAATGGAGGTGCGTTGAAAGGGAAAAATTTGAACCACCATATGATCTAGTAGGCCCACTGCTGGGCCTAATCCCTGAGAAGACCAGAATCCAAAAGACACAGGCTGGCAATCCTGCACTGCATCAATATTTAGCATTGCCAAGACTTGGAAGTAACCAAAATGTCCATCCACAGATGAATGCACAAAGAAGAAGTGGTCCATGTACACAATGCAATATTCGCCATGGAAAAGGATGAAACACTGCTCTTTGCAGCACCATAGATGAGCCTAGAGATAATCACAGAACATGAGGTAAGTCGGAAAGCAGCCGACAAATAACCTGTGATATCACTCCTAGCTGTTACCTAACAACTGACACGTATGAACATATTTCCACAGAGAAAGACTCTCACAGACTTAGAAAACAAACTATGGTTATCTAAAAGGAAAGGTGGGAGGAATGGACACATTAAGATTAGGGTTACCGTACGTATACAAATACATATTAAACACACGTATCAAAAAGACCGACCATATACCAAGGGAGGTCTACTGAACGCGCTGTAATAATTTACACGGGGGCTTGCCTGGTGGCACCGTGGTTAAGAATCCACCTGCCAATGCAGGGGACACAGGTTCGATCCCTGGTTCGGGAAGGTCCCACATGCAGCAGAGCAACTAAGCCCGTGCACCACAACTAATGAGCCTACGCTCTGGAGCCCACGAGCCATAACTACTGAGCCCATGCACCACAACTACTGAAGCCCACACGCCTAGAGCCCGTGCTCCGCAACAAGAGAAGCCACTGCAGTGAGAAGCCGGTGCACCGCAACGGAGAGTAGCCCCCGCTCACCACAACTGGAGAAAGCCCACATGCAGCAACGAAGATCCAACTCAGCCAAAAATAAATAAATAAATAAAATAAATTTATTTAAAAAAATAATAGTAATTTACATGGGAAGAGGATCTGTACATGAGTAGATATATATAATGTTCAATTGAACCTGATTGTGCACACCCAGAACAAACACTATTCTGCTCATTACCCCAATTTAAAAAATTAAAACCACGAACAACAATTAATGAGACATAAAGTTATTGGGGTTTTCCCTGGCACATCCCATTCTAATTTACAACCTAGGAACACAACTTTCAGGAAGGCTCTGCTGCCCTAGTAACCAGACTTGGGAATGGAGAAATGCTGCCGCCTTGTGGCCGTTTCCCACAACAGCAGCTTTAAACACAGGGCTAAGGGTCACTTGAGATTCACAGTAATTGTAGGGCCGTAAATGACACGTGTCCTCAAAAAATGTCCTGGGGTAGGTAATGGCCAAGAAAGTTCACAACACGGAAAATTTTTCAAGAAAACAATTTGAAGAGGTAAGTGTTACTCACTCGGTTGTTTTAAAAAAAGAAGAACATGGATAAAAGCTCAATATCAGGAATTATTGGTTGGATGCAAATCCAAACTACAAAAAGATTTCACCACCCAATATTCAAAATGCCATCCGTAAAAAGTCTACAAACCATGCATGCTGACGGGTTGGGGGAGAAATGCATACCCACTATGCTGTTGGTTGGATGTAAACTGGTAACAGCTAATCATGAGAACAGAACGGAGCTGCGCTTAAAAGGTAAAAATTGAGCTACCATATCATGCGGCCGATCCCCTAATGGGCCTATACCCTAAGAAGACCAGAATGGGAAAGGCACAGACAGGCAAACATGCACTGCAGCAATATTTACAATAGCCAAGCCATGCAAGCAAACAAAATGTCCATCAACAGACAAATGGACAAAGAAGAAGTGGTGTACGTACCGAATGGAATAGTAGCCTCGGGAAAAAAATGAACAATGCCGTTTTCAGGACTACACATGAGCCTAGAAATAATCATAGTACGTTAAGTAAGTCAAAAAGGAATGACAAATATCCTATGATATCATTTATACGTGTTATCCATCCTAAGATTGCTCCCAATGAACATATTTCCACAGAAAAACACACTCACAGACTGATAAAACAAACTAATGGTTAACCAAAATGAAAGGTGGGAGGATGGATAAATTAGGATTATGGGGGTAGCATACATATACTAATGTATGTTAAATGTATATAAACATATAACATATAAACTATATGAATTATATAATCACCAATACATATAAAATATATCATGACAAAACACCTACCAAATACCAAGGGAGGTCTACTCAACATTCTGTAATAACATACATGCTAACCGGATCCGAAGATGAACAGACATATGTATGAATCATTGACCAGATTCTGTACAGCCAGACAATCACAACACTCTAATCAAATTTCCTCCGATAAGAAATATAAATTAAATTTAAAAAACGAACATAAGTAAGGAGACATAAACTTCTGGGGGCTTGTCCCAGCACATTCCACTCTAATTTACAACCGAGGAACACGACGTCCAGGAAGACTCTGTTGCCCTAGTAACAAGAGTTGAGAACGTAATAATGCTGCCGCCTTGTGGCTGTTTCCCACAACAGCAGCTTTAAACACAGTGCTAATGGTCGCTTAATAGTCACGAGGACTGCGGGGCTGTAAATGATACCTGCCCTCAAAAAATGTCCTGGGGTAGGGAATAGGCAAGAAATTTCAACACATGACAAAGTTTTCAAGAAGTCAATATGAGAGGGAAGTTGTACTCACTCTTTAAAAAAAAAGGAAAAGAAAAAAAAAGACATGCCTAAAGCTCAGTATAAGGAATTATTAGCTGCATGCAAATCCCACGTCCACAAAGGTTTCAGCTCACACCAGTCAAATGACCATCAGCAAAAAGTCTACAAACTATAAATGCTGAAGAGGTTTTAGGGAACTGTGTACCTTCTAGCTGCTGATGGGGTGTAAAGTGCTAACAGCACTAATGAAAACTGAATGCAGCTGCTTTAAAAGGTAAAAATTGAGCTACCGTGTGATGCGGCAGGGCACCTTCTGGGCCTATAACCTAAGACCACCAGAATCGGAAAGACAGAGGCAGGCAAATGTGCACTGCAGCAATATTGAAAGAGCCAAGACATGGAAGCAAAAAAAAGCTCCATAAACAGATGAATGGACAAAGAAGAAGTGGTATATGTACAGAATGGAATATTAGCCACGAAAAAAAATAAAAGAATGGCATATGCAGCACCACGGATGAGCCTAGAGATAATCACACAACGTGAAGTAAGTCAGATTGCGAAAGACAAATGTTCTACGATATCACTTATGTTATCTGAAAATTCATAAAAATGAACATATTTCCATAGGGAAAGACGATCTCAGATGGAGAAGACAAACTTATGGTTAAGCCAAAGAAAAGGTGTGAGGAATGGACAAATTAGGATATTGGGGTTAACAAACATATACTAATACATATAAAATATATCATCCCCAAAGACCTATGGAATACCAAGAGTGGTCTATTCAACACTCTACAATAACCTACATGGAAAAGGACACAAAGATCAATAGATATATGTATATGTGTACATGAACAAGATTCTGTGCAGCTAGAACAAAAGACATTTTAAAATCCAATTTGCTCTGATAAAAATGAAAACTTAAAGACACAAACAAGAATTAAGGAGGCTAAAACTTATGGGGGTTTGTCCTGACACATTCCACTCTAATCTGCAACCTAAAAGCACAACTTGCAGCAAGGTTCTGTTTCCCTAGCAAGCAGAGTTGCCAACGTAGAAATGCTGCCACCTTAAGGCCGTTTCCTCAAACAGCAGCTTTAAATCCACTGCTAATGGTCACTAATATTCACAAGGACTGCAGGGCTGTAAATGACTCATGCCCTCAAAAACTGTCCTGGGGTAGGGAATGGCCAAAAAAATCCAAACGCGGCAAATTTTTCAAGAAGGAAATTTGAAGTTGTAAGTTTAGCTGAATCTTAAAAAAAAAATGAAAAGGACATTGATCCACGCAAAACATCAGGAATTATTAGACGCATGCAAATCCAATCTACACAAACGTATCACCTCACACCAGTCAGAATGACCATCAGCAAAACGTCAACAAACAATAGATGTTGAAGAAGTTGTGGAGAATAGCGTAACCTCTCGGTCTAAGTGGGATGTAAACTGGTAACCGCCAATAATAGGAACAGAATGGCAGTGCGTTGAAAGGTAAAAATTGAGTCCCCATATGATCCGGAAGGCCCACAATTGGGCCTGTCACCTGTGAAAGCCAGAATCAAAAAGACACAGGATGGAACATCGTGTATTGCAGCAGTATTTACAATAGCCAAGACATGGAAGCAACAAAAATGTCCATCATCAGATGAATGGACGAAAAAGTGGTCCATGTACACAATGCAATATTAGACACAGAAAAGAATGAAACAATGCCGTTTGCAGCACCATAGACGAGGCTACAGACAATCACACACCTTGAAGTAAGTCAGAAAGCGAGAGACACATATCCTATGATATCACGTATAGGTCTTATCTAAAAATTGATAGGAATGAACCTATTTCCACAGAGAGGGACACTCACGTGTTCAGAAAACAAGCTTGTGCTTAACCAAACGGAAAGGTGTGAGGAATGTATAACGGAGGATATTGGGTTTAACAGACATATGCTAATACTTATAAAATATATAATCATCAGACATACCGAATACCAAGAGAGGTCTACACAACATTCTGTAATAATCTCTACGGAACAGGATCCAAACATGAAAAGATATACGAATCAATGAAAGACATTCTGTACACCTAGAACAAACACAACATTGCAATCAAATTTGCTCTGAGAAAAATGAAAATTAAACTGAGAATATCAACAACAAATAAGTAGACATAGTTTCTGGGGGTTTGTCCTGGCACATTCCACTCTACTTTACAACCTACAAACAGGACTTCCAGGAAGGCTGTGTTGCCCTAGTAACCAGAGTTGGGAATATAGAAATGCTGCCCCCTTGTGGCCGTTTCCTGCAACAGCAGCTTTAAATGCAGAACTAATGGTCATGTGATATTCACAATTACTACAGGGCTGTAAAGGACACCTGCCCTCAAAAAATGTCCTGGTGCAGGTAATGGCCACAGGAATTCAGGGAACATGGCAAATTTTTCAAGGAAACAATTTGAAGAGGTGAGTTTCTCTGTTTTACTTAAAAAAAAAAACGTAGATGAAAGCTCAATATCGGGAATTATTAGACGCATGCAAATCCAACCTACAAGAAGGTATCACCACCCAACACTCAAAATGCCATCAGTAAAAAGTCTACAAACAATAAATTCTGAAGGGGTTTTAGAGAACTGTGTACCCTCTAGTTGCTGGTGGCATGTAAACTGGTAACAGCCAGTAGTGAGAACAGAATGGAGGTGCGTTGAAAGGGAAAAATTTGAACCACCATATGATCTAGTAGGCCCACTGCTGGGCCTAATCCCTGAGAAGACCAGAATCCAAAAGACACAGGCTGGCAATCCTGCACTGCATCAATATTTAGCATTGCCAAGACTTGGAAGTAACCAAAATGTCCATCCACAGATGAATGCACAAAGAAGAAGTGGTCCATGTACACAATGCAATATTCGCCATGGAAAAGGATGAAACACTGCTCTTTGCAGCACCATAGATGAGCCTAGAGATAATCACAGAACATGAGGTAAGTCGGAAAGCAGCCGACAAATAACCTGTGATATCACTCCTAGCTGTTACCTAACAACTGACACGTATGAACATATTTCCACAGAGAAAGACTCTCACAGACTTAGAAAACAAACTATGGTTATCTAAAAGGAAAGGTGGGAGGAATGGACACATTAAGATTAGGGTTACCGTACGTATACAAATACATATTAAACACACGTATCAAAAAGACCGACCATATACCAAGGGAGGTCTACTGAACGCGCTGTAATAATTTACACGGGGGCTTGCCTGGTGGCACCGTGGTTAAGAATCCACCTGCCAATGCAGGGGACACAGGTTCGATCCCTGGTTCGGGAAGGTCCCACATGCAGCAGAGCAACTAAGCCCGTGCACCACAACTAATGAGCCTACGCTCTGGAGCCCATGAGCCATAACTACTGAGCCCATGCACCACAACTACTGAAGCCCACACGCCTAGAGCCCGTGCTCCGCAACAAGAGAAGCCACTGCAGTGAGAAGCCGGTGCACCGCAACGGAGAGTAGCCCCCGCTCACCGCAACTGGAGAAAGCCCACATGCAGCAACGAAGATCCAACTCAGCCAAAAATAAATAAATAAATAAAATAAATTTATTTTAAAAAATAATAGTAATTTACATGGGAAGAGGATCTGTACATGAGTAGATATATATAATGTTCAATTGAACCTGATTGTGCACACCCAGAACAAACACTATTCTGCTCATTACCCCAATTTAAAAAATTAAAACCACGAACAACAATTAATGAGACATAAAGTTATTGGGGTTTTCCCTGGCACATCCCATTCTAATTTACAACCTAGGAACACAACTTTCAGGAAGGCTCTGCTGCCCTAGTAACCAGACTTGGGAATGGAGAAATGCTGCCGCCTTGTGGCCGTTTCCCACAACAGCAGCTTTAAACACAGGGCTAAGGGTCACTTGAGATTCACAGTAATTGTAGGGCCGTAAATGACACGTGTCCTCAAAAAATGTCCTGGGGTAGGTAATGGCCAAGAAAGTTCACAACACGGAAAATTTTTCAAGAAAACAATTTGAAGAGGTAAGTGTTACTCACTCGGTTGTTTTAAAAAAAGAAGAACATGGATAAAAGCTCAATATCAGGAATTATTGGTTGGATGCAAATCCAAACTACAAAAAGATTTCACCACCCAATATTCAAAATGCCATCCGTAAAAAGTCTACAAACCATGCATGCTGACGGGTTGGGGGAGAAATGCATACCCACTATGCTGTTGGTTGGATGTAAACTGGTAACAGCTAATCATGAGAACAGAACGGAGCTGCGCTTAAAAGGTAAAAATTGAGCTACCATATCATGCGGCCGATCCCCTAATGGGCCTATACCCTAAGAAGACCAGAATGGGAAAGGCACAGACAGGCAAACATGCACTGCAGCAATATTTACAATAGCCAAGCCATGCAAGCAAACAAAATGTCCATCAACAGACAAATGGACAAAGAAGAAGTGGTGTACGTACCGAATGGAATAGTAGCCTCGGGAAAAAAATGAACAATGCCGTTTTCAGGACTACACATGAGCCTAGAAATAATCATAGTACGTTAAGTAAGTCAAAAAGGAATGACAAATATCCTATGATATCATTTATACGTGTTATCCATCCTAAGATTGCTCCCAATGAACATATTTCCACAGAAAAACACACTCACAGACTGATAAAACAAACTAATGGTTAACCAAAATGAAAGGTGGGAGGATGGATAAATTAGGATTATGGGGGTAGCATACATATACTAATGTATGTTAAATGTATATAAACATATAACATATAAACTATATGAATTATATAATCACCAATACATATAAAATATATCATGACAAAACACCTACCAAATACCAAGGGAGGTCTACTCAACATTCTGTAATAACATACATGGTAACCGGATCCGAAGATGAACAGACATATGTATGAATCATTGACCAGATTCTGTACAGCCAGACAATCACAACACTCTAATCAAATTTCCTCCGATAAGAAATATAAATTAAATTTAAAAAACGAACATAAGTAAGGAGACATAAACTTCTGGGGGCTTGTCCCAGCACATTCCACTCTAATTTACAACCGAGGAACACGACGTCCAGGAAGACTCTGTTGCCCTAGTAACAAGAGTTGAGAACGTAATAATGCTGCCGCCTTGTGGCTGTTTCCCACAACAGCAGCTTTAAACACAGTGCTAATGGTCGCTTAATAGTCACGAGGACTGCGGGGCTGTAAATGATACCTGCCCTCAAAAAATGTCCTGGGGTAGGGAATAGGCAAGAAATTTCAACACATGACAAAGTTTTCAAGAAGTCAATATGAGAGGGAAGTTGTACTCACTCTTTAAAAAAAAAGGAAAAGAAAAAAAAAGACATGCCTAAAGCTCAGTATAAGGAATTATTAGCTGCATGCAAATCCCACGTCCACAAAGGTTTCAGCTCACACCAGTCAAATGACCATCAGCAAAAAGTCTACAAACTATAAATGCTGAAGAGGTTTTAGGGAACTGTGTACCTTCTAGCTGCTGATGGGGTGTAAAGTGCTAACAGCACTGATGAAAACTGAATGCAGCTGCTTTAAAAGGTAAAAATTGAGCTACCGTGTGATGCGGCAGGGCACCTTCTGGGCCTATAACCTAAGACCACCAGAATCGGAAAGACAGAGGCAGGCAAATGTGCACTGCAGCAATATTGAAAGAGCCAAGACATGGAAGCAAAAAAAAGCTCCATAAACAGATGAATGGACAAAGAAGAAGTGGTATATGTACAGAATGGAATATTAGCCACGAAAAAAAATAAAAGAATGGCATATGCAGCACCACGGATGAGCCTAGAGATAATCACACAACGTGAAGTAAGTCAGATTGCGAAAGACAAATGTTCTACGATATCACTTATGTTATCTGAAAATTCATAAAAATGAACATATTTCCATAGGGAAAGACGATCTCAGATGGAGAAGACAAACTTATGGTTAAGCCAAAGAAAAGGTGTGAGGAATGGACAAATTAGGATATTGGGGTTAACAAACATATACTAATACATATAAAATATATCATCCCCAAAGACCTATGGAATACCAAGAGTGGTCTATTCAACACTCTACAATAACCTACATGGAAAAGGACACAAAGATCAATAGATATATGTATATGTGTACATGAACAAGATTCTGTGCAGCTAGAACAAAAGACATTTTAAAATCCAATTTGCTCTGATAAAAATGAAAACTTAAAGACACAAACAAGAATTAAGGAGGCTAAAACTTATGGGGGTTTGTCCTGACACATTCCACTCTAATCTGCAACCTAAAAGCACAACTTGCAGCAAGGTTCTGTTTCCCTAGCAAGCAGAGTTGCCAACGTAGAAATGCTGCCACCTTAAGGCCGTTTCCTCAAACAGCAGCTTTAAATCCACTGCTAATGGTCACTGATATTCACAAGGACTGCAGGGCTGTAAATGACTCATGCCCTCAAAAACTGTCCTGGGGTAGGGAATGGCCAAAAAAATCCAAACGCGGCAAATTTTTCAAGAAGGAAATTTGAAGTTGTAAGTTTAGCTGAATCTTAAAAAAAAAATGAAAAGGACATTGATCCACGCAAAACATCAGGAATTATTAGACGCATGCAAATCCAATCTACACAAACGTATCACCTCACACCAGTCAGAATGACCATCAGCAAAACGTCAACAAACAATAGATGTTGAAGAAGTTGTGGAGAATAGCGTAACCTCTCGGTCTAAGTGGGATGTAAACTGGTAACCGCCAATAATAGGAACAGAATGGCAGTGCGTTGAAAGGTAAAAATTGAGTCCCCATATGATCCGGAAGGCCCACTATTGGGCCTGTCACCTGTGAAAGCCAGAATCAAAAAGACACAGGATGGAACATCGTGTATTGCAGCAGTATTTACAATAGCCAAGACATGGAAGCAACAAAAATGTCCATCATCAGATGAATGGACGAAAAAGTGGTCCATGTACACAATGCAATATTAGACACAGAAAAGAATGAAACAATGCCGTTTGCAGCACCATAGACGAGGCTACAGACAATCACACACCTTGAAGTAAGTCAGAAAGCGAGAGACACATATCCTATGATATCACGTATAGGTCTTATCTAAAAATTGATAGGAATGAACCTATTTCCACAGAGAGGGACACTCACGTGTTCAGAAAACAAGCTTGTGCTTAACCAAACGGAAAGGTGTGAGGAATGTATAACGGAGGATATTGGGTTTAACAGACATATGCTAATACTTATAAAATATATAATCATCAGACATACCGAATACCAAGAGAGGTCTACACAACATTCTGTAATAATCTCTACGGAACAGGATCCAAACATGAAAAGATATACGAATCAATGAAAGACATTCTGTACACCTAGAACAAACACAACATTGCAATCAAATTTGCTCTGAGAAAAATGAAAATTAAACTGAGAATATCAACAACAAATAAGTAGACATAGTTTCTGGGGGTTTGTCCTGGCACATTCCACTCTACTTTACAACCTACAAACAGGACTTCCAGGAAGGCTGTGTTGCCCTAGTAACCAGAGTTGGGAATATAGAAATGCTGCCCCCTTGTGGCCGTTTCCTGCAACAGCAGCTTTAAATGCAGAACTAATGGTCATGTGATATTCACAATTACTACAGGGCTGTAAAGGACACCTGCCCTCAAAAAATGTCCTGGTGCAGGTAATGGCCACAGGAATTCAGGGAACATGGCAAATTTTTCAAGGAAACAATTTGAAGAGGTGAGTTTCTCTGTTTTACTTAAAAAAAAAAACGTAGATGAAAGCTCAATATCGGGAATTATTAGACGCATGCAAATCCAACCTACAAGAAGGTATCACCACCCAACACTCAAAATGCCATCAGTAAAAAGTCTACAAACAATAAATTCTGAAGGGGTTTTAGAGAACTGTGTACCCTCTAGTTGCTGGTGGCATGTAAACTGGTAACAGCCAGTAGTGAGAACAGAATGGAGGTGCGTTGAAAGGGAAAAATTTGAACCACCATATGATCTAGTAGGCCCACTGCTGGGCCTAATCCCTGAGAAGACCAGAATCCAAAAGACACAGGCTGGCAATCCTGCACTGCATCAATATTTAGCATTGCCAAGACTTGGAAGTAACCAAAATGTCCATCCACAGATGAATGCACAAAGAAGAAGTGGTCCATGTACACAATGCAATATTCGCCATGGAAAAGGATGAAACACTGCTCTTTGCAGCACCATAGATGAGCCTAGAGATAATCACAGAACATGAGGTAAGTCGGAAAGCAGCCGACAAATAACCTGTGATATCACTCCTAGCTGTTACCTAACAACTGACACGTATGAACATATTTCCACAGAGAAAGACTCTCACAGACTTAGAAAACAAACTATGGTTATCTAAAAGGAAAGGTGGGAGGAATGGACACATTAAGATTAGGGTTACCGTACGTATACAAATACATATTAAACACACGTATCAAAAAGACCGACCATATACCAAGGGAGGTCTACTGAACGCGCTGTAATAATTTACACGGGGGCTTGCCTGGTGGCACCGTGGTTAAGAATCCACCTGCCAATGCAGGGGACACAGGTTCGATCCCTGGTTCGGGAAGGTCCCACATGCAGCAGAGCAACTAAGCCCGTGCACCACAACTAATGAGCCTACGCTCTGGAGCCCATGAGCCATAACTACTGAGCCCATGCACCACAACTACTGAAGCCCACACGCCTAGAGCCCGTGCTCCGCAACAAGAGAAGCCACTGCAGTGAGAAGCCGGTGCACCGCAACGGAGAGTAGCCCCCGCTCACCGCAACTGGAGAAAGCCCACATGCAGCAACGAAGATCCAACTCAGCCAAAAATAAATAAATAAATAAAATAAATTTATTTAAAAAAATAATAGTAATTTACATGGGAAGAGGATCTGTACATGAGTAGATATATATAATGTTCAATTGAACCTGATTGTGCACACCCAGAACAAACACTATTCTGCTCATTACCCCAATTTAAAAAATTAAAACCACGAACAACAATTAATGAGACATAAAGTTATTGGGGTTTTCCCTGGCACATCCCATTCTAATTTACAACCTAGGAACACAACTTTCAGGAAGGCTCTGCTGCCCTAGTAACCAGACTTGGGAATGGAGAAATGCTGCCGCCTTGTGGCCGTTTCCCACAACAGCAGCTTTAAACACAGGGCTAAGGGTCACTTGAGATTCACAGTAATTGTAGGGCCGTAAATGACACGTGTCCTCAAAAAATGTCCTGGGGTAGGTAATGGCCAAGAAAGTTCACAACACGGAAAATTTTTCAAGAAAACAATTTGAAGAGGTAAGTGTTACTCACTCGGTTGTTTTAAAAAAAGAAGAACATGGATAAAAGCTCAATATCAGGAATTATTGGTTGGATGCAAATCCAAACTACAAAAAGATTTCACCACCCAATATTCAAAATGCCATCCGTAAAAAGTCTACAAACCATGCATGCTGACGGGTTGGGGGAGAAATGCATACCCACTATGCTGTTGGTTGGATGTAAACTGGTAACAGCTAATCATGAGAACAGAACGGAGCTGCGCTTAAAAGGTAAAAATTGAGCTACCATATCATGCGGCCGATCCCCTAATGGGCCTATACCCTAAGAAGACCAGAATGGGAAAGGCACAGACAGGCAAACATGCACTGCAGCAATATTTACAATAGCCAAGCCATGCAAGCAAACAAAATGTCCATCAACAGACAAATGGACAAAGAAGAAGTGGTGTACGTACCGAATGGAATAGTAGCCTCGGGAAAAAAATGAACAATGCCGTTTTCAGGACTACACATGAGCCTAGAAATAATCATAGTACGTTAAGTAAGTCAAAAAGGAATGACAAATATCCTATGATATCATTTATACGTGTTATCCATCCTAAGATTGCTCCCAATGAACATATTTCCACAGAAAAACACACTCACAGACTGATAAAACAAACTAATGGTTAACCAAAATGAAAGGTGGGAGGATGGATAAATTAGGATTATGGGGGTAGCATACATATACTAATGTATGTTAAATGTATATAAACATATAACATATAAACTATATGAATTATATAATCACCAATACATATAAAATATATCATGACAAAACACCTACCAAATACCAAGGGAGGTCTACTCAACATTCTGTAATAACATACATGGTAACCGGATCCGAAGATGAACAGACATATGTATGAATCATTGACCAGATTCTGTACAGCCAGACAATCACAACACTCTAATCAAATTTCCTCTGATAAGAAATATAAATTAAATTTAAAAAACGAACATAAGTAAGGAGACATAAACTTCTGGGGGCTTGTCCCAGCACATTCCACTCTAATTTACAACCGAGGAACACGACGTCCAGGAAGACTCTGTTGCCCTAGTAACAAGAGTTGAGAACGTAATAATGCTGCCGCCTTGTGGCTGTTTCCCACAACAGCAGCTTTAAACACAGTGCTAATGGTCGCTTAATAGTCACGAGGACTGCGGGGCTGTAAATGATACCTGCCCTCAAAAAATGTCCTGGGGTAGGGAATAGGCAAGAAATTTCAACACATGACAAAGTTTTCAAGAAGTCAATATGAGAGGGAAGTTGTACTCACTCTTTAAAAAAAAAGGAAAAGAAAAAAAAAGACATGCCTAAAGCTCAGTATAAGGAATTATTAGCTGCATGCAAATCCCACGTCCACAAAGGTTTCAGCTCACACCAGTCAAATGACCATCAGCAAAAAGTCTACAAACTATAAATGCTGAAGAGGTTTTAGGGAACTGTGTACCTTCTAGCTGCTGATGGGGTGTAAAGTGCTAACAGCACTAATGAAAACTGAATGCAGCTGCTTTAAAAGGTAAAAATTGAGCTACCGTGTGATGCGGCAGGGCACCTTCTGGGCCTATAACCTAAGACCACCAGAATCGGAAAGACAGAGGCAGGCAAATGTGCACTGCAGCAATATTGAAAGAGCCAAGACATGGAAGCAAAAAAAAGCTCCATAAACAGATGAATGGACAAAGAAGAAGTGGTATATGTACAGAATGGAATATTAGCCACGAAAAAAAATAAAAGAATGGCATATGCAGCACCACGGATGAGCCTAGAGATAATCACACAACGTGAAGTAAGTCAGATTGCGAAAGACAAATGTTCTACGATATCACTTATGTTATCTGAAAATTCATAAAAATGAACATATTTCCATAGGGAAAGACGATCTCAGATGGAGAAGACAAACTTATGGTTAAGCCAAAGAAAAGGTGTGAGGAATGGACAAATTAGGATATTGGGGATAACAAACATATACTAATACATATAAAATATATCATCCCCAAAGACCTATGGAATACCAAGAGTGGTCTATTCAACACTCTACAATAACCTACATGGAAAAGGACACAAAGATCAATAGATATATGTATATGTGTACATGAACAAGATTCTGTGCAGCTAGAACAAAAGACATTTTAAAATCCAATTTGCTCTGATAAAAATGAAAACTTAAAGACACAAACAAGAATTAAGGAGGCTAAAACTTATGGGGGTTTGTCCTGACACATTCCACTCTAATCTGCAACCTAAAAGCACAACTTGCAGCAAGGTTCTGTTTCCCTAGCAAGCAGAGTTGCCAACGTAGAAATGCTGCCACCTTAAGGCCGTTTCCTCAAACAGCAGCTTTAAATCCACTGCTAATGGTCACTGATATTCACAAGGACTGCAGGGCTGTAAATGACTCATGCCCTCAAAAACTGTCCTGGGGTAGGGAATGGCCAAAAAAATCCAAACGCGGCAAATTTTTCAAGAAGGAAATTTGAAGTTGTAAGTTTAGCTGAATCTTAAAAAAAAAATGAAAAGGACATTGATCCACGCAAAACATCAGGAATTATTAGACGCATGCAAATCCAATCTACACAAACGTATCACCTCACACCAGTCAGAATGACCATCAGCAAAACGTCAACAAACAATAGATGTTGAAGAAGTTGTGGAGAATAGCGTAACCTCTCGGTCTAAGTGGGATGTAAACTGGTAACCGCCAATAATAGGAACAGAATGGCAGTGCGTTGAAAGGTAAAAATTGAGTCCCCATATGATCCGGAAGGCCCACTATTGGGCCTGTCACCTGTGAAAGCCAGAATCAAAAAGACACAGGATGGAACATCGTGTATTGCAGCAGTATTTACAATAGCCAAGACATGGAAGCAACAAAAATGTCCATCATCAGATGAATGGACGAAAAAGTGGTCCATGTACACAATGCAATATTAGACACAGAAAAGAATGAAACAATGCCGTTTGCAGCACCATAGACGAGGCTACAGACAATCACACACCTTGAAGTAAGTCAGAAAGCGAGAGACACATATCCTATGATATCACGTATAGGTCTTATCTAAAAATTGATAGGAATGAACCTATTTCCACAGAGAGGGACACTCACGTGTTCAGAAAACAAGCTTGTGCTTAACCAAACGGAAAGGTGTGAGGAATGTATAACGGAGGATATTGGGTTTAACAGACATATGCTAATACTTATAAAATATATAATCATCAGACATACCGAATACCAAGAGAGGTCTACACAACATTCTGTAATAATCTCTACGGAACAGGATCCAAACATGAAAAGATATACGAATCAATGAAAGACATTCTGTACACCTAGAACAAACACAACATTGCAATCAAATTTGCTCTGAGAAAAATGAAAATTAAACTGAGAATATCAACAACAAATAAGTAGACATAGTTTCTGGGGGTTTGTCCTGGCACATTCCACTCTACTTTACAACCTACAAACAGGACTTCCAGGAAGGCTGTGTTGCCCTAGTAACCAGAGTTGGGAATATAGAAATGCTGCCCCCTTGTGGCCGTTTCCTGCAACAGCAGCTTTAAATGCAGAACTAATGGTCATGTGATATTCACAATTACTACAGGGCTGTAAAGGACACCTGCCCTCAAAAAATGTCCTGGTGCAGGTAATGGCCACAGGAATTCAGGGAACATGGCAAATTTTTCAAGGAAACAATTTGAAGAGGTGAGTTTCTCTGTTTTACTTAAAAAAAAAAACGTAGATGAAAGCTCAATATCGGGAATTATTAGACGCATGCAAATCCAACCTACAAGAAGGTATCACCACCCAACACTCAAAATGCCATCAGTAAAAAGTCTACAAACAATAAATTCTGAAGGGGTTTTAGAGAACTGTGTACCCTCTAGTTGCTGGTGGCATGTAAACTGGTAACAGCCAGTAGTGAGAACAGAATGGAGGTGCGTTGAAAGGGAAAAATTTGAACCACCATATGATCTAGTAGGCCCACTGCTGGGCCTAATCCCTGAGAAGACCAGAATCCAAAAGACACAGGCTGGCAATCCTGCACTGCATCAATATTTAGCATTGCCAAGACTTGGAAGTAACCAAAATGTCCATCCACAGATGAATGCACAAAGAAGAAGTGGTCCATGTACACAATGCAATATTCGCCATGGAAAAGGATGAAACACTGCTCTTTGCAGCACCATAGATGAGCCTAGAGATAATCACAGAACATGAGGTAAGTCGGAAAGCAGCCGACAAATAACCTGTGATATCACTCCTAGCTGTTACCTAACAACTGACACGTATGAACATATTTCCACAGAGAAAGACTCTCACAGACTTAGAAAACAAACTATGGTTATCTAAAAGGAAAGGTGGGAGGAATGGACACATTAAGATTAGGGTTACCGTACGTATACAAATACATATTAAACACACGTATCAAAAAGACCGACCATATACCAAGGGAGGTCTACTGAACGCGCTGTAATAATTTACACGGGGGCTTGCCTGGTGGCACCGTGGTTAAGAATCCACCTGCCAATGCAGGGGACACAGGTTCGATCCCTGGTTCGGGAAGGTCCCACATGCAGCAGAGCAACTAAGCCCGTGCACCACAACTAATGAGCCTACGCTCTGGAGCCCATGAGCCATAACTACTGAGCCCATGCACCACAACTACTGAAGCCCACACGCCTAGAGCCCGTGCTCCGCAACAAGAGAAGCCACTGCAGTGAGAAGCCGGTGCACCGCAACGGAGAGTAGCCCCCGCTCACCGCAACTGGAGAAAGCCCACATGCAGCAACGAAGATCCAACTCAGCCAAAAATAAATAAATAAATAAAATAAATTTATTTAAAAAAATAATAGTAATTTACATGGGAAGAGGATCTGTACATGAGTAGATATATATAATGTTCAATTGAACCTGATTGTGCACACCCAGAACAAACACTATTCTGCTCATTACCCCAATTTAAAAAATTAAAACCACGAACAACAATTAATGAGACATAAAGTTATTGGGGTTTTCCCTGGCACATCCCATTCTAATTTACAACCTAGGAACACAACTTTCAGGAAGGCTCTGCTGCCCTAGTAACCAGACTTGGGAATGGAGAAATGCTGCCGCCTTGTGGCCGTTTCCCACAACAGCAGCTTTAAACACAGGGCTAAGGGTCACTTGAGATTCACAGTAATTGTAGGGCCGTAAATGACACGTGTCCTCAAAAAATGTCCTGGGGTAGGTAATGGCCAAGAAAGTTCACAACACGGAAAATTTTTCAAGAAAACAATTTGAAGAGGTAAGTGTTACTCACTCGGTTGTTTTAAAAAAAGAAGAACATGGATAAAAGCTCAATATCAGGAATTATTGGTTGGATGCAAATCCAAACTACAAAAAGATTTCACCACCCAATATTCAAAATGCCATCCGTAAAAAGTCTACAAACCATGCATGCTGACGGGTTGGGGGAGAAATGCATACCCACTATGCTGTTGGTTGGATGTAAACTGGTAACAGCTAATCATGAGAACAGAACGGAGCTGCGCTTAAAAGGTAAAAATTGAGCTACCATATCATGCGGCCGATCCCCTAATGGGCCTATACCCTAAGAAGACCAGAATGGGAAAGGCACAGACAGGCAAACATGCACTGCAGCAATATTTACAATAGCCAAGCCATGCAAGCAAACAAAATGTCCATCAACAGACAAATGGACAAAGAAGAAGTGGTGTACGTACCGAATGGAATAGTAGCCTCGGGAAAAAAATGAACAATGCCGTTTTCAGGACTACACATGAGCCTAGAAATAATCATAGTACGTTAAGTAAGTCAAAAAGGAATGACAAATATCCTATGATATCATTTATACGTGTTATCCATCCTAAGATTGCTCCCAATGAACATATTTCCACAGAAAAACACACTCACAGACTGATAAAACAAACTAATGGTTAACCAAAATGAAAGGTGGGAGGATGGATAAATTAGGATTATGGGGGTAGCATACATATACTAATGTATGTTAAATGTATATAAACATATAACATATAAACTATATGAATTATATAATCACCAATACATATAAAATATATCATGACAAAACACCTACCAAATACCAAGGGAGGTCTACTCAACATTCTGTAATAACATACATGCTAACCGGATCCGAAGATGAACAGACATATGTATGAATCATTGACCAGATTCTGTACAGCCAGACAATCACAACACTCTAATCAAATTTCCTCCGATAAGAAATATAAATTAAATTTAAAAAACGAACATAAGTAAGGAGACATAAACTTCTGGGGGCTTGTCCCAGCACATTCCACTCTAATTTACAACCGAGGAACACGACGTCCAGGAAGACTCTGTTGCCCTAGTAACAAGAGTTGAGAACGTAATAATGCTGCCGCCTTGTGGCTGTTTCCCACAACAGCAGCTTTAAACACAGTGCTAATGGTCGCTTAATAGTCACGAGGACTGCGGGGCTGTAAATGATACCTGCCCTCAAAAAATGTCCTGGGGTAGGGAATAGGCAAGAAATTTCAACACATGACAAAGTTTTCAAGAAGTCAATATGAGAGGGAAGTTGTACTCACTCTTTAAAAAAAAAGGAAAAGAAAAAAAAAGACATGCCTAAAGCTCAGTATAAGGAATTATTAGCTGCATGCAAATCCCACGTCCACAAAGGTTTCAGCTCACACCAGTCAAATGACCATCAGCAAAAAGTCTACAAACTATAAATGCTGAAGAGGTTTTAGGGAACTGTGTACCTTCTAGCTGCTGATGGGGTGTAAAGTGCTAACAGCACTAATGAAAACTGAATGCAGCTGCTTTAAAAGGTAAAAATTGAGCTACCGTGTGATGCGGCAGGGCACCTTCTGGGCCTATAACCTAAGACCACCAGAATCGGAAAGACAGAGGCAGGCAAATGTGCACTGCAGCAATATTGAAAGAGCCAAGACATGGAAGCAAAAAAAAGCTCCATAAACAGATGAATGGACAAAGAAGAAGTGGTATATGTACAGAATGGAATATTAGCCACGAAAAAAAATAAAAGAATGGCATATGCAGCACCACGGATGAGCCTAGAGATAATCACACAACGTGAAGTAAGTCAGATTGCGAAAGACAAATGTTCTACGATATCACTTATGTTATCTGAAAATTCATAAAAATGAACATATTTCCATAGGGAAAGACGATCTCAGATGGAGAAGACAAACTTATGGTTAAGCCAAAGAAAAGGTGTGAGGAATGGACAAATTAGGATATTGGGGTTAACAAACATATACTAATACATATAAAATATATCATCCCCAAAGACCTATGGAATACCAAGAGTGGTCTATTCAACACTCTACAATAACCTACATGGAAAAGGACACAAAGATCAATAGATATATGTATATGTGTACATGAACAAGATTCTGTGCAGCTAGAACAAAAGACATTTTAAAATCCAATTTGCTCTGATAAAAATGAAAACTTAAAGACACAAACAAGAATTAAGGAGGCTAAAACTTATGGGGGTTTGTCCTGACACATTCCACTCTAATCTGCAACCTAAAAGCACAACTTGCAGCAAGGTTCTGTTTCCCTAGCAAGCAGAGTTGCCAACGTAGAAATGCTGCCACCTTAAGGCCGTTTCCTCAAACAGCAGCTTTAAATCCACTGCTAATGGTCACTGATATTCACAAGGACTGCAGGGCTGTAAATGACTCATGCCCTCAAAAACTGTCCTGGGGTAGGGAATGGCCAAAAAAATCCAAACGCGGCAAATTTTTCAAGAAGGAAATTTGAAGTTGTAAGTTTAGCTGAATCTTAAAAAAAAAATGAAAAGGACATTGATCCACGCAAAACATCAGGAATTATTAGACGCATGCAAATCCAATCTACACAAACGTATCACCTCACACCAGTCAGAATGACCATCAGCAAAACGTCAACAAACAATAGATGTTGAAGAAGTTGTGGAGAATAGCGTAACCTCTCGGTCTAAGTGGGATGTAAACTGGTAACCGCCAATAATAGGAACAGAATGGCAGTGCGTTGAAAGGTAAAAATTGAGTCCCCATATGATCCGGAAGGCCCACTATTGGGCCTGTCACCTGTGAAAGCCAGAATCAAAAAGACACAGGATGGAACATCGTGTATTGCAGCAGTATTTACAATAGCCAAGACATGGAAGCAACAAAAATGTCCATCATCAGATGAATGGACGAAAAAGTGGTCCATGTACACAATGCAATATTAGACACAGAAAAGAATGAAACAATGCCGTTTGCAGCACCATAGACGAGGCTACAGACAATCACACACCTTGAAGTAAGTCAGAAAGCGAGAGACACATATCCTATGATATCACGTATAGGTCTTATCTAAAAATTGATAGGAATGAACCTATTTCCACAGAGAGGGACACTCACGTGTTCAGAAAACAAGCTTGTGCTTAACCAAACGGAAAGGTGTGAGGAATGTATAACGGAGGATATTGGGTTTAACAGACATATGCTAATACTTATAAAATATATAATCATCAGACATACCGAATACCAAGAGAGGTCTACACAACATTCTGTAATAATCTCTACGGAACAGGATCCAAACATGAAAAGATATACGAATCAATGAAAGACATTCTGTACACCTAGAACAAACACAACATTGCAATCAAATTTGCTCTGAGAAAAATGAAAATTAAACTGAGAATATCAACAACAAATAAGTAGACATAGTTTCTGGGGGTTTGTCCTGGCACATTCCACTCTACTTTACAACCTACAAACAGGACTTCCAGGAAGGCTGTGTTGCCCTAGTAACCAGAGTTGGGAATATAGAAATGCTGCCCCCTTGTGGCCGTTTCCTGCAACAGCAGCTTTAAATGCAGAACTAATGGTCATGTGATATTCACAATTACTACAGGGCTGTAAAGGACACCTGCCCTCAAAAAATGTCCTGGTGCAGGTAATGGCCACAGGAATTCAGGGAACATGGCAAATTTTTCAAGGAAACAATTTGAAGAGGTGAGTTTCTCTGTTTTACTTAAAAAAAAAAACGTAGATGAAAGCTCAATATCGGGAATTATTAGACGCATGCAAATCCAACCTACAAGAAGGTATCACCACCCAACACTCAAAATGCCATCAGTAAAAAGTCTACAAACAATAAATTCTGAAGGGGTTTTAGAGAACTGTGTACCCTCTAGTTGCTGGTGGCATGTAAACTGGTAACAGCCAGTAGTGAGAACAGAATGGAGGTGCGTTGAAAGGGAAAAATTTGAACCACCATATGATCTAGTAGGCCCACTGCTGGGCCTAATCCCTGAGAAGACCAGAATCCAAAAGACACAGGCTGGCAATCCTGCACTGCATCAATATTTAGCATTGCCAAGACTTGGAAGTAACCAAAATGTCCATCCACAGATGAATGCACAAAGAAGAAGTGGTCCATGTACACAATGCAATATTCGCCATGGAAAAGGATGAAACACTGCTCTTTGCAGCACCATAGATGAGCCTAGAGATAATCACAGAACATGAGGTAAGTCGGAAAGCAGCCGACAAATAACCTGTGATATCACTCCTAGCTGTTACCTAACAACTGACACGTATGAACATATTTCCACAGAGAAAGACTCTCACAGACTTAGAAAACAAACTATGGTTATCTAAAAGGAAAGGTGGGAGGAATGGACACATTAAGATTAGGGTTACCGTACGTATACAAATACATATTAAACACACGTATCAAAAAGACCGACCATATACCAAGGGAGGTCTACTGAACGCGCTGTAATAATTTACACGGGGGCTTGCCTGGTGGCACCGTGGTTAAGAATCCACCTGCCAATGCAGGGGACACAGGTTCGATCCCTGGTTCGGGAAGGTCCCACATGCAGCAGAGCAACTAAGCCCGTGCACCACAACTAATGAGCCTACGCTCTGGAGCCCACGAGCCATAACTACTGAGCCCATGCACCACAACTACTGAAGCCCACACGCCTAGAGCCCGTGCTCCGCAACAAGAGAAGCCACTGCAGTGAGAAGCCGGTGCACCGCAACGGAGAGTAGCCCCCGCTCACCGCAACTGGAGAAAGCCCACATGCAGCAACGAAGATCCAACTCAGCCAAAAATAAATAAATAAATAAAATAAATTTATTTAAAAAAATAATAGTAATTTACATGGGAAGAGGATCTGTACATGAGTAGATATATATAATGTTCAATTGAACCTGATTGTGCACACCCAGAACAAACACTATTCTGCTCATTACCCCAATTTAAAAAATTAAAACCACGAACAACAATTAATGAGACATAAAGTTATTGGGGTTTTCCCTGGCACATCCCATTCTAATTTACAACCTAGGAACACAACTTTCAGGAAGGCTCTGCTGCCCTAGTAACCAGACTTGGGAATGGAGAAATGCTGCCGCCTTGTGGCCGTTTCCCACAACAGCAGCTTTAAACACAGGGCTAAGGGTCACTTGAGATTCACAGTAATTGTAGGGCCGTAAATGACACGTGTCCTCAAAAAATGTCCTGGGGTAGGTAATGGCCAAGAAAGTTCACAACACGGAAAATTTTTCAAGAAAACAATTTGAAGAGGTAAGTGTTACTCACTCGGTTGTTTTAAAAAAAGAAGAACATGGATAAAAGCTCAATATCAGGAATTATTGGTTGGATGCAAATCCAAACTACAAAAAGATTTCACCACCCAATATTCAAAATGCCATCCGTAAAAAGTCTACAAACCATGCATGCTGACGGGTTGGGGGAGAAATGCATACCCACTATGCTGTTGGTTGGATGTAAACTGGTAACAGCTAATCATGAGAACAGAACGGAGCTGCGCTTAAAAGGTAAAAATTGAGCTACCATATCATGCGGCCGATCCCCTAATGGGCCTATACCCTAAGAAGACCAGAATGGGAAAGGCACAGACAGGCAAACATGCACTGCAGCAATATTTACAATAGCCAAGCCATGCAAGCAAACAAAATGTCCATCAACAGACAAATGGACAAAGAAGAAGTGGTGTACGTACCGAATGGAATAGTAGCCTCGGGAAAAAAATGAACAATGCCGTTTTCAGGACTACACATGAGCCTAGAAATAATCATAGTACGTTAAGTAAGTCAAAAAGGAATGACAAATATCCTATGATATCATTTATACGTGTTATCCATCCTAAGATTGCTCCCAATGAACATATTTCCACAGAAAAACACACTCACAGACTGATAAAACAAACTAATGGTTAACCAAAATGAAAGGTGGGAGGATGGATAAATTAGGATTATGGGGGTAGCATACATATACTAATGTATGTTAAATGTATATAAACATATAACATATAAACTATATGAATTATATAATCACCAATACATATAAAATATATCATGACAAAACACCTACCAAATACCAAGGGAGGTCTACTCAACATTCTGTAATAACATACATGGTAACCGGATCCGAAGATGAACAGACATATGTATGAATCATTGACCAGATTCTGTACAGCCAGACAATCACAACACTCTAATCAAATTTCCTCCGATAAGAAATATAAATTAAATTTAAAAAACGAACATAAGTAAGGAGACATAAACTTCTGGGGGCTTGTCCCAGCACATTCCACTCTAATTTACAACCGAGGAACACGACGTCCAGGAAGACTCTGTTGCCCTAGTAACAAGAGTTGAGAACGTAATAATGCTGCCGCCTTGTGGCTGTTTCCCACAACAGCAGCTTTAAACACAGTGCTAATGGTCGCTTAATAGTCACGAGGACTGCGGGGCTGTAAATGATACCTGCCCTCAAAAAATGTCCTGGGGTAGGGAATAGGCAAGAAATTTCAACACATGACAAAGTTTTCAAGAAGTCAATATGAGAGGGAAGTTGTACTCACTCTTTAAAAAAAAAGGAAAAGAAAAAAAAAGACATGCCTAAAGCTCAGTATAAGGAATTATTAGCTGCATGCAAATCCCACGTCCACAAAGGTTTCAGCTCACACCAGTCAAATGACCATCAGCAAAAAGTCTACAAACTATAAATGCTGAAGAGGTTTTAGGGAACTGTGTACCTTCTAGCTGCTGATGGGGTGTAAAGTGCTAACAGCACTAATGAAAACTGAATGCAGCTGCTTTAAAAGGTAAAAATTGAGCTACCGTGTGATGCGGCAGGGCACCTTCTGGGCCTATAACCTAAGACCACCAGAATCGGAAAGACAGAGGCAGGCAAATGTGCACTGCAGCAATATTGAAAGAGCCAAGACATGGAAGCAAAAAAAAGCTCCATAAACAGATGAATGGACAAAGAAGAAGTGGTATATGTACAGAATGGAATATTAGCCACGAAAAAAAATAAAAGAATGGCATATGCAGCACCACGGATGAGCCTAGAGATAATCACACAACGTGAAGTAAGTCAGATTGCGAAAGACAAATGTTCTACGATATCACTTATGTTATCTGAAAATTCATAAAAATGAACATATTTCCATAGGGAAAGACGATCTCAGATGGAGAAGACAAACTTATGGTTAAGCCAAAGAAAAGGTGTGAGGAATGGACAAATTAGGATATTGGGGTTAACAAACATATACTAATACATATAAAATATATCATCCCCAAAGACCTATGGAATACCAAGAGTGGTCTATTCAACACTCTACAATAACCTACATGGAAAAGGACACAAAGATCAATAGATATATGTATATGTGTACATGAACAAGATTCTGTGCAGCTAGAACAAAAGACATTTTAAAATCCAATTTGCTCTGATAAAAATGAAAACTTAAAGACACAAACAAGAATTAAGGAGGCTAAAACTTATGGGGGTTTGTCCTGACACATTCCACTCTAATCTGCAACCTAAAAGCACAACTTGCAGCAAGGTTCTGTTTCCCTAGCAAGCAGAGTTGCCAACGTAGAAATGCTGCCACCTTAAGGCCGTTTCCTCAAACAGCAGCTTTAAATCCACTGCTAATGGTCACTAATATTCACAAGGACTGCAGGGCTGTAAATGACTCATGCCCTCAAAAACTGTCCTGGGGTAGGGAATGGCCAAAAAAATCCAAACGCGGCAAATTTTTCAAGAAGGAAATTTGAAGTTGTAAGTTTAGCTGAATCTTAAAAAAAAAATGAAAAGGACATTGATCCACGCAAAACATCAGGAATTATTAGACGCATGCAAATCCAATCTACACAAACGTATCACCTCACACCAGTCAGAATGACCATCAGCAAAACGTCAACAAACAATAGATGTTGAAGAAGTTGTGGAGAATAGCGTAACCTCTCGGTCTAAGTGGGATGTAAACTGGTAACCGCCAATAATAGGAACAGAATGGCAGTGCGTTGAAAGGTAAAAATTGAGTCCCCATATGATCCGGAAGGCCCACTATTGGGCCTGTCACCTGTGAAAGCCAGAATCAAAAAGACACAGGATGGAACATCGTGTATTGCAGCAGTATTTACAATAGCCAAGACATGGAAGCAACAAAAATGTCCATCATCAGATGAATGGACGAAAAAGTGGTCCATGTACACAATGCAATATTAGACACAGAAAAGAATGAAACAATGCCGTTTGCAGCACCATAGACGAGGCTACAGACAATCACACACCTTGAAGTAAGTCAGAAAGCGAGAGACACATATCCTATGATATCACGTATAGGTCTTATCTAAAAATTGATAGGAATGAACCTATTTCCACAGAGAGGGACACTCACGTGTTCAGAAAACAAGCTTGTGCTTAACCAAACGGAAAGGTGTGAGGAATGTATAACGGAGGATATTGGGTTTAACAGACATATGCTAATACTTATAAAATATATAATCATCAGACATACCGAATACCAAGAGAGGTCTACACAACATTCTGTAATAATCTCTACGGAACAGGATCCAAACATGAAAAGATATACGAATCAATGAAAGACATTCTGTACACCTAGAACAAACACAACATTGCAATCAAATTTGCTCTGAGAAAAATGAAAATTAAACTGAGAATATCAACAACAAATAAGTAGACATAGTTTCTGGGGGTTTGTCCTGGCACATTCCACTCTACTTTACAACCTACAAACAGGACTTCCAGGAAGGCTGTGTTGCCCTAGTAACCAGAGTTGGGAATATAGAAATGCTGCCCCCTTGTGGCCGTTTCCTGCAACAGCAGCTTTAAATGCAGAACTAATGGTCATGTGATATTCACAATTACTACAGGGCTGTAAAGGACACCTGCCCTCAAAAAATGTCCTGGTGCAGGTAATGGCCACAGGAATTCAGGGAACATGGCAAATTTTTCAAGGAAACAATTTGAAGAGGTGAGTTTCTCTGTTTTACTTAAAAAAAAAAACGTAGATGAAAGCTCAATATTGGGAATTATTAGACGCATGCAAATCCAACCTACAAGAAGGTATCACCACCCAACACTCAAAATGCCATCAGTAAAAAGTCTACAAACAATAAATTCTGAAGGGGTTTTAGAGAACTGTGTACCCTCTAGTTGCTGGTGGCATGTAAACTGGTAACAGCCAGTAGTGAGAACAGAATGGAGGTGCGTTGAAAGGGAAAAATTTGAACCACCATATGATCTAGTAGGCCCACTGCTGGGCCTAATCCCTGAGAAGACCAGAATCCAAAAGACACAGGCTGGCAATCCTGCACTGCATCAATATTTAGCATTGCCAAGACTTGGAAGTAACCAAAATGTCCATCCACAGATGAATGCACAAAGAAGAAGTGGTCCATGTACACAATGCAATATTCGCCATGGAAAAGGATGAAACACTGCTCTTTGCAGCACCATAGATGAGCCTAGAGATAATCACAGAACATGAGGTAAGTCGGAAAGCAGCCGACAAATAACCTGTGATATCACTCCTAGCTGTTACCTAACAACTGACACGTATGAACATATTTCCACAGAGAAAGACTCTCACAGACTTAGAAAACAAACTATGGTTATCTAAAAGGAAAGGTGGGAGGAATGGACACATTAAGATTAGGGTTACCGTACGTATACAAATACATATTAAACACACGTATCAAAAAGACCGACCATATACCAAGGGAGGTCTACTGAACGCGCTGTAATAATTTACACGGGGGCTTGCCTGGTGGCACCGTGGTTAAGAATCCACCTGCCAATGCAGGGGACACAGGTTCGATCCCTGGTTCGGGAAGGTCCCACATGCAGCAGAGCAACTAAGCCCGTGCACCACAACTAATGAGCCTACGCTCTGGAGCCCACGAGCCATAACTACTGAGCCCATGCACCACAACTACTGAAGCCCACACGCCTAGAGCCCGTGCTCCGCAACAAGAGAAGCCACTGCAGTGAGAAGCCGGTGCACCGCAACGGAGAGTAGCCCCCGCTCACCGCAACTGGAGAAAGCCCACATGCAGCAACGAAGATCCAACTCAGCCAAAAATAAATAAATAAATAAAATAAATTTATTTAAAAAAATAATAGTAATTTACATGGGAAGAGGATCTGTACATGAGTAGATATATATAATGTTCAATTGAACCTGATTGTGCACACCCAGAACAAACACTATTCTGCTCATTACCCCAATTTAAAAAATTAAAACCACGAACAACAATTAATGAGACATAAAGTTATTGGGGTTTTCCCTGGCACATCCCATTCTAATTTACAACCTAGGAACACAACTTTCAGGAAGGCTCTGCTGCCCTAGTAACCAGACTTGGGAATGGAGAAATGCTGCCGCCTTGTGGCCGTTTCCCACAACAGCAGCTTTAAACACAGGGCTAAGGGTCACTTGAGATTCACAGTAATTGTAGGGCCGTAAATGACACGTGTCCTCAAAAAATGTCCTGGGGTAGGTAATGGCCAAGAAAGTTCACAACACGGAAAATTTTTCAAGAAAACAATTTGAAGAGGTAAGTGTTACTCACTCGGTTGTTTTAAAAAAAGAAGAACATGGATAAAAGCTCAATATCAGGAATTATTGGTTGGATGCAAATCCAAACTACAAAAAGATTTCACCACCCAATATTCAAAATGCCATCCGTAAAAAGTCTACAAACCATGCATGCTGACGGGTTGGGGGAGAAATGCATACCCACTATGCTGTTGGTTGGATGTAAACTGGTAACAGCTAATCATGAGAACAGAACGGAGCTGCGCTTAAAAGGTAAAAATTGAGCTACCATATCATGCGGCCGATCCCCTAATGGGCCTATACCCTAAGAAGACCAGAATGGGAAAGGCACAGACAGGCAAACATGCACTGCAGCAATATTTACAATAGCCAAGCCATGCAAGCAAACAAAATGTCCATCAACAGACAAATGGACAAAGAAGAAGTGGTGTACGTACCGAATGGAATAGTAGCCTCGGGAAAAAAATGAACAATGCCGTTTTCAGGACTACACATGAGCCTAGAAATAATCATAGTACGTTAAGTAAGTCAAAAAGGAATGACAAATATCCTATGATATCATTTATACGTGTTATCCATCCTAAGATTGCTCCCAATGAACATATTTCCACAGAAAAACACACTCACAGACTGATAAAACAAACTAATGGTTAACCAAAATGAAAGGTGGGAGGATGGATAAATTAGGATTATGGGGGTAGCATACATATACTAATGTATGTTAAATGTATATAAACATATAACATATAAACTATATGAATTATATAATCACCAATACATATAAAATATATCATGACAAAACACCTACCAAATACCAAGGGAGGTCTACTCAACATTCTGTAATAACATACATGCTAACCGGATCCGAAGATGAACAGACATATGTATGAATCATTGACCAGATTCTGTACAGCCAGACAATCACAACACTCTAATCAAATTTCCTCCGATAAGAAATATAAATTAAATTTAAAAAATGAACATAAGTAAGGAGACATAAACTTCTGGGGGCTTGTCCCAGCACATTCCACTCTAATTTACAACCGAGGAACACGACGTCCAGGAAGACTCTGTTGCCCTAGTAACAAGAGTTGAGAACGTAATAATGCTGCCGCCTTGTGGCTGTTTCCCACAACAGCAGCTTTAAACACAGTGCTAATGGTCGCTTAATAGTCACGAGGACTGCGGGGCTGTAAATGATACCTGCCCTCAAAAAATGTCCTGGGGTAGGGAATAGGCAAGAAATTTCAACACATGACAAAGTTTTCAAGAAGTCAATATGAGAGGGAAGTTGTACTCACTCTTTAAAAAAAAAGGAAAAGAAAAAAAAAGACATGCCTAAAGCTCAGTATAAGGAATTATTAGCTGCATGCAAATCCCACGTCCACAAAGGTTTCAGCTCACACCAGTCAAATGACCATCAGCAAAAAGTCTACAAACTATAAATGCTGAAGAGGTTTTAGGGAACTGTGTACCTTCTAGCTGCTGATGGGGTGTAAAGTGCTAACAGCACTAATGAAAACTGAATGCAGCTGCTTTAAAAGGTAAAAATTGAGCTACCGTGTGATGCGGCAGGGCACCTTCTGGGCCTATAACCTAAGACCACCAGAATCGGAAAGACAGAGGCAGGCAAATGTGCACTGCAGCAATATTGAAAGAGCCAAGACATGGAAGCAAAAAAAAGCTCCATAAACAGATGAATGGACAAAGAAGAAGTGGTATATGTACAGAATGGAATATTAGCCACGAAAAAAAATAAAAGAATGGCATATGCAGCACCACGGATGAGCCTAGAGATAATCACACAACGTGAAGTAAGTCAGATTGCGAAAGACAAATGTTCTACGATATCACTTATGTTATCTGAAAATTCATAAAAATGAACATATTTCCATAGGGAAAGACGATCTCAGATGGAGAAGACAAACTTATGGTTAAGCCAAAGAAAAGGTGTGAGGAATGGACAAATTAGGATATTGGGGTTAACAAACATATACTAATACATATAAAATATATCATCCCCAAAGACCTATGGAATACCAAGAGTGGTCTATTCAACACTCTACAATAACCTACATGGAAAAGGACACAAAGATCAATAGATATATGTATATGTGTACATGAACAAGATTCTGTGCAGCTAGAACAAAAGACATTTTAAAATCCAATTTGCTCTGATAAAAATGAAAACTTAAAGACACAAACAAGAATTAAGGAGGCTAAAACTTATGGGGGTTTGTCCTGACACATTCCACTCTAATCTGCAACCTAAAAGCACAACTTGCAGCAAGGTTCTGTTTCCCTAGCAAGCAGAGTTGCCAACGTAGAAATGCTGCCACCTTAAGGCCGTTTCCTCAAACAGCAGCTTTAAATCCACTGCTAATGGTCACTAATATTCACAAGGACTGCAGGGCTGTAAATGACTCATGCCCTCAAAAACTGTCCTGGGGTAGGGAATGGCCAAAAAAATCCAAACGCGGCAAATTTTTCAAGAAGGAAATTTGAAGTTGTAAGTTTAGCTGAATCTTAAAAAAAAAATGAAAAGGACATTGATCCACGCAAAACATCAGGAATTATTAGACGCATGCAAATCCAATCTACACAAACGTATCACCTCACACCAGTCAGAATGACCATCAGCAAAACGTCAACAAACAATAGATGTTGAAGAAGTTGTGGAGAATAGCGTAACCTCTCGGTCTAAGTGGGATGTAAACTGGTAACCGCCAATAATAGGAACAGAATGGCAGTGCGTTGAAAGGTAAAAATTGAGTCCCCATATGATCCGGAAGGCCCACTATTGGGCCTGTCACCTGTGAAAGCCAGAATCAAAAAGACACAGGATGGAACATCGTGTATTGCAGCAGTATTTACAATAGCCAAGACATGGAAGCAACAAAAATGTCCATCATCAGATGAATGGACGAAAAAGTGGTCCATGTACACAATGCAATATTAGACACAGAAAAGAATGAAACAATGCCGTTTGCAGCACCATAGACGAGGCTACAGACAATCACACACCTTGAAGTAAGTCAGAAAGCGAGAGACACATATCCTATGATATCACGTATAGGTCTTATCTAAAAATTGATAGGAATGAACCTATTTCCACAGAGAGGGACACTCACGTGTTCAGAAAACAAGCTTGTGCTTAACCAAACGGAAAGGTGTGAGGAATGTATAACGGAGGATATTGGGTTTAACAGACATATGCTAATACTTATAAAATATATAATCATCAGACATACCGAATACCAAGAGAGGTCTACACAACATTCTGTAATAATCTCTACGGAACAGGATCCAAACATGAAAAGATATACGAATCAATGAAAGACATTCTGTACACCTAGAACAAACACAACATTGCAATCAAATTTGCTCTGAGAAAAATGAAAATTAAACTGAGAATATCAACAACAAATAAGTAGACATAGTTTCTGGGGGTTTGTCCTGGCACATTCCACTCTACTTTACAACCTACAAACAGGACTTCCAGGAAGGCTGTGTTGCCCTAGTAACCAGAGTTGGGAATATAGAAATGCTGCCCCCTTGTGGCCGTTTCCTGCAACAGCAGCTTTAAATGCAGAACTAATGGTCATGTGATATTCACAATTACTACAGGGCTGTAAAGGACACCTGCCCTCAAAAAATGTCCTGGTGCAGGTAATGGCCACAGGAATTCAGGGAACATGGCAAATTTTTCAAGGAAACAATTTGAAGAGGTGAGTTTCTCTGTTTTACTTAAAAAAAAAAACGTAGATGAAAGCTCAATATCGGGAATTATTAGACGCATGCAAATCCAACCTACAAGAAGGTATCACCACCCAACACTCAAAATGCCATCAGTAAAAAGTCTACAAACAATAAATTCTGAAGGGGTTTTAGAGAACTGTGTACCCTCTAGTTGCTGGTGGCATGTAAACTGGTAACAGCCAGTAGTGAGAACAGAATGGAGGTGCGTTGAAAGGGAAAAATTTGAACCACCATATGATCTAGTAGGCCCACTGCTGGGCCTAATCCCTGAGAAGACCAGAATCCAAAAGACACAGGCTGGCAATCCTGCACTGCATCAATATTTAGCATTGCCAAGACTTGGAAGTAACCAAAATGTCCATCCACAGATGAATGCACAAAGAAGAAGTGGTCCATGTACACAATGCAATATTCGCCATGGAAAAGGATGAAACACTGCTCTTTGCAGCACCATAGATGAGCCTAGAGATAATCACAGAACATGAGGTAAGTCGGAAAGCAGCCGACAAATAACCTGTGATATCACTCCTAGCTGTTACCTAACAACTGACACGTATGAACATATTTCCACAGAGAAAGACTCTCACAGACTTAGAAAACAAACTATGGTTATCTAAAAGGAAAGGTGGGAGGAATGGACACATTAAGATTAGGGTTACCGTACGTATACAAATACATATTAAACACACGTATCAAAAAGACCGACCATATACCAAGGGAGGTCTACTGAACGCGCTGTAATAATTTACACGGGGGCTTGCCTGGTGGCACCGTGGTTAAGAATCCACCTGCCAATGCAGGGGACACAGGTTCGATCCCTGGTTCGGGAAGGTCCCACATGCAGCAGAGCAACTAAGCCCGTGCACCACAACTAATGAGCCTACGCTCTGGAGCCCACGAGCCATAACTACTGAGCCCATGCACCACAACTACTGAAGCCCACACGCCTAGAGCCCGTGCTCCGCAACAAGAGAAGCCACTGCAGTGAGAAGCCGGTGCACCGCAACGGAGAGTAGCCCCCGCTCACCGCAACTGGAGAAAGCCCACATGCAGCAACGAAGATCCAACTCAGCCAAAAATAAATAAATAAATAAAATAAATTTATTTAAAAAAATAATAGTAATTTACATGGGAAGAGGATCTGTACATGAGTAGATATATATAATGTTCAATTGAACCTGATTGTGCACACCCAGAACAAACACTATTCTGCTCATTACCCCAATTTAAAAAATTAAAACCATGAACAACAATTAATGAGACATAAAGTTATTGGGGTTTTCCCTGGCACATCCCATTCTAATTTACAACCTAGGAACACAACTTTCAGGAAGGCTCTGCTGCCCTAGTAACCAGACTTGGGAATGGAGAAATGCTGCCGCCTTGTGGCCGTTTCCCACAACAGCAGCTTTAAACACAGGGCTAAGGGTCACTTGAGATTCACAGTAATTGTAGGGCCGTAAATGACACGTGTCCTCAAAAAATGTCCTGGGGTAGGTAATGGCCAAGAAAGTTCACAACACGGAAAATTTTTCAAGAAAACAATTTGAAGAGGTAAGTGTTACTCACTCGGTTGTTTTAAAAAAAGAAGAACATGGATAAAAGCTCAATATCAGGAATTATTGGTTGGATGCAAATCCAAACTACAAAAAGATTTCACCACCCAATATTCAAAATGCCATCCGTAAAAAGTCTACAAACCATGCATGCTGACGGGTTGGGGGAGAAATGCATACCCACTATGCTGTTGGTTGGATGTAAACTGGTAACAGCTAATCATGAGAACAGAACGGAGCTGCGCTTAAAAGGTAAAAATTGAGCTACCATATCATGCGGCCGATCCCCTAATGGGCCTATACCCTAAGAAGACCAGAATGGGAAAGGCACAGACAGGCAAACATGCACTGCAGCAATATTTACAATAGCCAAGCCATGCAAGCAAACAAAATGTCCATCAACAGACAAATGGACAAAGAAGAAGTGGTGTACGTACCGAATGGAATAGTAGCCTCGGGAAAAAAATGAACAATGCCGTTTTCAGGACTACACATGAGCCTAGAAATAATCATAGTACGTTAAGTAAGTCAAAAAGGAATGACAAATATCCTATGATATCATTTATACGTGTTATCCATCCTAAGATTGCTCCCAATGAACATATTTCCACAGAAAAACACACTCACAGACTGATAAAACAAACTAATGGTTAACCAAAATGAAAGGTGGGAGGATGGATAAATTAGGATTATGGGGGTAGCATACATATACTAATGTATGTTAAATGTATATAAACATATAACATATAAACTATATGAATTATATAATCACCAATACATATAAAATATATCATGACAAAACACCTACCAAATACCAAGGGAGGTCTACTCAACATTCTGTAATAACATACATGCTAACCGGATCCGAAGATGAACAGACATATGTATGAATCATTGACCAGATTCTGTACAGCCAGACAATCACAACACTCTAATCAAATTTCCTCCGATAAGAAATATAAATTAAATTTAAAAAACGAACATAAGTAAGGAGACATAAACTTCTGGGGGCTTGTCCCAGCACATTCCACTCTAATTTACAACCGAGGAACACGACGTCCAGGAAGACTCTGTTGCCCTAGTAACAAGAGTTGAGAACGTAATAATGCTGCCGCCTTGTGGCTGTTTCCCACAACAGCAGCTTTAAACACAGTGCTAATGGTCGCTTAATAGTCACGAGGACTGCGGGGCTGTAAATGATACCTGCCCTCAAAAAATGTCCTGGGGTAGGGAATAGGCAAGAAATTTCAACACATGACAAAGTTTTCAAGAAGTCAATATGAGAGGGAAGTTGTACTCACTCTTTAAAAAAAAAGGAAAAGAAAAAAAAAGACATGCCTAAAGCTCAGTATAAGGAATTATTAGCTGCATGCAAATCCCACGTCCACAAAGGTTTCAGCTCACACCAGTCAAATGACCATCAGCAAAAAGTCTACAAACTATAAATGCTGAAGAGGTTTTAGGGAACTGTGTACCTTCTAGCTGCTGATGGGGTGTAAAGTGCTAACAGCACTAATGAAAACTGAATGCAGCTGCTTTAAAAGGTAAAAATTGAGCTACCGTGTGATGCGGCAGGGCACCTTCTGGGCCTATAACCTAAGACCACCAGAATCGGAAAGACAGAGGCAGGCAAATGTGCACTGCAGCAATATTGAAAGAGCCAAGACATGGAAGCAAAAAAAAGCTCCATAAACAGATGAATGGACAAAGAAGAAGTGGTATATGTACAGAATGGAATATTAGCCACGAAAAAAAATAAAAGAATGGCATATGCAGCACCACGGATGAGCCTAGAGATAATCACACAACGTGAAGTAAGTCAGATTGCGAAAGACAAATGTTCTACGATATCACTTATGTTATCTGAAAATTCATAAAAATGAACATATTTCCATAGGGAAAGACGATCTCAGATGGAGAAGACAAACTTATGGTTAAGCCAAAGAAAAGGTGTGAGGAATGGACAAATTAGGATATTGGGGTTAACAAACATATACTAATACATATAAAATATATCATCCCCAAAGACCTATGGAATACCAAGAGTGGTCTATTCAACACTCTACAATAACCTACATGGAAAAGGACACAAAGATCAATAGATATATGTATATGTGTACATGAACAAGATTCTGTGCAGCTAGAACAAAAGACATTTTAAAATCCAATTTGCTCTGATAAAAATGAAAACTTAAAGACACAAACAAGAATTAAGGAGGCTAAAACTTATGGGGGTTTGTCCTGACACATTCCACTCTAATCTGCAACCTAAAAGCACAACTTGCAGCAAGGTTCTGTTTCCCTAGCAAGCAGAGTTGCCAACGTAGAAATGCTGCCACCTTAAGGCCGTTTCCTCAAACAGCAGCTTTAAATCCACTGCTAATGGTCACTGATATTCACAAGGACTGCAGGGCTGTAAATGACTCATGCCCTCAAAAACTGTCCTGGGGTAGGGAATGGCCAAAAAAATCCAAACGCGGCAAATTTTTCAAGAAGGAAATTTGAAGTTGTAAGTTTAGCTGAATCTTAAAAAAAAAATGAAAAGGACATTGATCCACGCAAAACATCAGGAATTATTAGACGCATGCAAATCCAATCTACACAAACGTATCACCTCACACCAGTCAGAATGACCATCAGCAAAACGTCAACAAACAATAGATGTTGAAGAAGTTGTGGAGAATAGCGTAACCTCTCGGTCTAAGTGGGATGTAAACTGGTAACCGCCAATAATAGGAACAGAATGGCAGTGCGTTGAAAGGTAAAAATTGAGTCCCCATATGATCCGGAAGGCCCACTATTGGGCCTGTCACCTGTGAAAGCCAGAATCAAAAAGACACAGGATGGAACATCGTGTATTGCAGCAGTATTTACAATAGCCAAGACATGGAAGCAACAAAAATGTCCATCATCAGATGAATGGACGAAAAAGTGGTCCATGTACACAATGCAATATTAGACACAGAAAAGAATGAAACAATGCCGTTTGCAGCACCATAGACGAGGCTACAGACAATCACACACCTTGAAGTAAGTCAGAAAGCGAGAGACACATATCCTATGATATCACGTATAGGTCTTATCTAAAAATTGATAGGAATGAACCTATTTCCACAGAGAGGGACACTCACGTGTTCAGAAAACAAGCTTGTGCTTAACCAAACGGAAAGGTGTGAGGAATGTATAACGGAGGATATTGGGTTTAACAGACATATGCTAATACTTATAAAATATATAATCATCAGACATACCGAATACCAAGAGAGGTCTACACAACATTCTGTAATAATCTCTACGGAACAGGATCCAAACATGAAAAGATATACGAATCAATGAAAGACATTCTGTACACCTAGAACAAACACAACATTGCAATCAAATTTGCTCTGAGAAAAATGAAAATTAAACTGAGAATATCAACAACAAATAAGTAGACATAGTTTCTGGGGGTTTGTCCTGGCACATTCCACTCTACTTTACAACCTACAAACAGGACTTCCAGGAAGGCTGTGTTGCCCTAGTAACCAGAGTTGGGAATATAGAAATGCTGCCCCCTTGTGGCCGTTTCCTGCAACAGCAGCTTTAAATGCAGAACTAATGGTCATGTGATATTCACAATTACTACAGGGCTGTAAAGGACACCTGCCCTCAAAAAATGTCCTGGTGCAGGTAATGGCCACAGGAATTCAGGGAACATGGCAAATTTTTCAAGGAAACAATTTGAAGAGGTGAGTTTCTCTGTTTTACTTAAAAAAAAAAACGTAGATGAAAGCTCAATATCGGGAATTATTAGACGCATGCAAATCCAACCTACAAGAAGGTATCACCACCCAACACTCAAAATGCCATCAGTAAAAAGTCTACAAACAATAAATTCTGAAGGGGTTTTAGAGAACTGTGTACCCTCTAGTTGCTGGTGGCATGTAAACTGGTAACAGCCAGTAGTGAGAACAGAATGGAGGTGCGTTGAAAGGGAAAAATTTGAACCACCATATGATCTAGTAGGCCCACTGCTGGGCCTAATCCCTGAGAAGACCAGAATCCAAAAGACACAGGCTGGCAATCCTGCACTGCATCAATATTTAGCATTGCCAAGACTTGGAAGTAACCAAAATGTCCATCCACAGATGAATGCACAAAGAAGAAGTGGTCCATGTACACAATGCAATATTCGCCATGGAAAAGGATGAAACACTGCTCTTTGCAGCACCATAGATGAGCCTAGAGATAATCACAGAACATGAGGTAAGTCGGAAAGCAGCCGACAAATAACCTGTGATATCACTCCTAGCTGTTACCTAACAACTGACACGTATGAACATATTTCCACAGAGAAAGACTCTCACAGACTTAGAAAACAAACTATGGTTATCTAAAAGGAAAGGTGGGAGGAATGGACACATTAAGATTAGGGTTACCGTACGTATACAAATACATATTAAACACACGTATCAAAAAGACCGACCATATACCAAGGGAGGTCTACTGAACGCGCTGTAATAATTTACACGGGGGCTTGCCTGGTGGCACCGTGGTTAAGAATCCACCTGCCAATGCAGGGGACACAGGTTCGATCCCTGGTTCGGGAAGGTCCCACATGCAGCAGAGCAACTAAGCCCGTGCACCACAACTAATGAGCCTACGCTCTGGAGCCCACGAGCCATAACTACTGAGCCCATGCACCACAACTACTGAAGCCCACACGCCTAGAGCCCGTGCTCCGCAACAAGAGAAGCCACTGCAGTGAGAAGCCGGTGCACCGCAACGGAGAGTAGCCCCCGCTCACCGCAACTGGAGAAAGCCCACATGCAGCAACGAAGATCCAACTCAGCCAAAAATAAATAAATAAATAAAATAAATTTATTTAAAAAAATAATAGTAATTTACATGGGAAGAGGATCTGTACATGAGTAGATATATATAATGTTCAATTGAACCTGATTGTGCACACCCAGAACAAACACTATTCTGCTCATTACCCCAATTTAAAAAATTAAAACCACGAACAACAATTAATGAGACATAAAGTTATTGGGGTTTTCCCTGGCACATCCCATTCTAATTTACAACCTAGGAACACAACTTTCAGGAAGGCTCTGCTGCCCTAGTAACCAGACTTGGGAATGGAGAAATGCTGCCGCCTTGTGGCCGTTTCCCACAACAGCAGCTTTAAACACAGGGCTAAGGGTCACTTGAGATTCACAGTAATTGTAGGGCCGTAAATGACACGTGTCCTCAAAAAATGTCCTGGGGTAGGTAATGGCCAAGAAAGTTCACAACACGGAAAATTTTTCAAGAAAACAATTTGAAGAGGTAAGTGTTACTCACTCGGTTGTTTTAAAAAAAGAAGAACATGGATAAAAGCTCAATATCAGGAATTATTGGTTGGATGCAAATCCAAACTACAAAAAGATTTCACCACCCAATATTCAAAATGCCATCCGTAAAAAGTCTACAAACCATGCATGCTGACGGGTTGGGGGAGAAATGCATACCCACTATGCTGTTGGTTGGATGTAAACTGGTAACAGCTAATCATGAGAACAGAACGGAGCTGCGCTTAAAAGGTAAAAATTGAGCTACCATATCATGCGGCCGATCCCCTAATGGGCCTATACCCTAAGAAGACCAGAATGGGAAAGGCACAGACAGGCAAACATGCACTGCAGCAATATTTACAATAGCCAAGCCATGCAAGCAAACAAAATGTCCATCAACAGACAAATGGACAAAGAAGAAGTGGTGTACGTACCGAATGGAATAGTAGCCTCGGGAAAAAAATGAACAATGCCGTTTTCAGGACTACACATGAGCCTAGAAATAATCATAGTACGTTAAGTAAGTCAAAAAGGAATGACAAATATCCTATGATATCATTTATACGTGTTATCCATCCTAAGATTGCTCCCAATGAACATATTTCCACAGAAAAACACACTCACAGACTGATAAAACAAACTAATGGTTAACCAAAATGAAAGGTGGGAGGATGGATAAATTAGGATTATGGGGGTAGCATACATATACTAATGTATGTTAAATGTATATAAACATATAACATATAAACTATATGAATTATATAATCACCAATACATATAAAATATATCATGACAAAACACCTACCAAATACCAAGGGAGGTCTACTCAACATTCTGTAATAACATACATGCTAACCGGATCCGAAGATGAACAGACATATGTATGAATCATTGACCAGATTCTGTACAGCCAGACAATCACAACACTCTAATCAAATTTCCTCCGATAAGAAATATAAATTAAATTTAAAAAACGAACATAAGTAAGGAGACATAAACTTCTGGGGGCTTGTCCCAGCACATTCCACTCTAATTTACAACCGAGGAACACGACGTCCAGGAAGACTCTGTTGCCCTAGTAACAAGAGTTGAGAACGTAATAATGCTGCCGCCTTGTGGCTGTTTCCCACAACAGCAGCTTTAAACACAGTGCTAATGGTCGCTTAATAGTCACGAGGACTGCGGGGCTGTAAATGATACCTGCCCTCAAAAAATGTCCTGGGGTAGGGAATAGGCAAGAAATTTCAACACATGACAAAGTTTTCAAGAAGTCAATATGAGAGGGAAGTTGTACTCACTCTTTAAAAAAAAAGGAAAAGAAAAAAAAAGACATGCCTAAAGCTCAGTATAAGGAATTATTAGCTGCATGCAAATCCCACGTCCACAAAGGTTTCAGCTCACACCAGTCAAATGACCATCAGCAAAAAGTCTACAAACTATAAATGCTGAAGAGGTTTTAGGGAACTGTGTACCTTCTAGCTGCTGATGGGGTGTAAAGTGCTAACAGCACTAATGAAAACTGAATGCAGCTGCTTTAAAAGGTAAAAATTGAGCTACCGTGTGATGCGGCAGGGCACCTTCTGGGCCTATAACCTAAGACCACCAGAATCGGAAAGACAGAGGCAGGCAAATGTGCACTGCAGCAATATTGAAAGAGCCAAGACATGGAAGCAAAAAAAAGCTCCATAAACAGATGAATGGACAAAGAAGAAGTGGTATATGTACAGAATGGAATATTAGCCACGAAAAAAAATAAAAGAATGGCATATGCAGCACCACGGATGAGCCTAGAGATAATCACACAACGTGAAGTAAGTCAGATTGCGAAAGACAAATGTTCTACGATATCACTTATGTTATCTGAAAATTCATAAAAATGAACATATTTCCATAGGGAAAGACGATCTCAGATGGAGAAGACAAACTTATGGTTAAGCCAAAGAAAAGGTGTGAGGAATGGACAAATTAGGATATTGGGGTTAACAAACATATACTAATACATATAAAATATATCATCCCCAAAGACCTATGGAATACCAAGAGTGGTCTATTCAACACTCTACAATAACCTACATGGAAAAGGACACAAAGATCAATAGATATATGTATATGTGTACATGAACAAGATTCTGTGCAGCTAGAACAAAAGACATTTTAAAATCCAATTTGCTCTGATAAAAATGAAAACTTAAAGACACAAACAAGAATTAAGGAGGCTAAAACTTATGGGGGTTTGTCCTGACACATTCCACTCTAATCTGCAACCTAAAAGCACAACTTGCAGCAAGGTTCTGTTTCCCTAGCAAGCAGAGTTGCCAACGTAGAAATGCTGCCACCTTAAGGCCGTTTCCTCAAACAGCAGCTTTAAATCCACTGCTAATGGTCACTGATATTCACAAGGACTGCAGGGCTGTAAATGACTCATGCCCTCAAAAACTGTCCTGGGGTAGGGAATGGCCAAAAAAATCCAAACGCGGCAAATTTTTCAAGAAGGAAATTTGAAGTTGTAAGTTTAGCTGAATCTTAAAAAAAAAATGAAAAGGACATTGATCCACGCAAAACATCAGGAATTATTAGACGCATGCAAATCCAATCTACACAAACGTATCACCTCACACCAGTCAGAATGACCATCAGCAAAACGTCAACAAACAATAGATGTTGAAGAAGTTGTGGAGAATAGCGTAACCTCTCGGTCTAAGTGGGATGTAAACTGGTAACCGCCAATAATAGGAACAGAATGGCAGTGCGTTGAAAGGTAAAAATTGAGTCCCCATGTGATCCGGAAGGCCCACTATTGGGCCTGTCACCTGTGAAAGCCAGAATCAAAAAGACACAGGATGGAACATCGTGTATTGCAGCAGTATTTACAATAGCCAAGACATGGAAGCAACAAAAATGTCCATCATCAGATGAATGGACGAAAAAGTGGTCCATGTACACAATGCAATATTAGACACAGAAAAGAATGAAACAATGCCGTTTGCAGCACCATAGACGAGGCTACAGACAATCACACACCTTGAAGTAAGTCAGAAAGCGAGAGACACATATCCTATGATATCACGTATAGGTCTTATCTAAAAATTGATAGGAATGAACCTATTTCCACAGAGAGGGACACTCACGTGTTCAGAAAACAAGCTTGTGCTTAACCAAACGGAAAGGTGTGAGGAATGTATAACGGAGGATATTGGGTTTAACAGACATATGCTAATACTTATAAAATATATAATCATCAGACATACCGAATACCAAGAGAGGTCTACACAACATTCTGTAATAATCTCTACGGAACAGGATCCAAACATGAAAAGATATACGAATCAATGAAAGACATTCTGTACACCTAGAACAAACACAACATTGCAATCAAATTTGCTCTGAGAAAAATGAAAATTAAACTGAGAATATCAACAACAAATAAGTAGACATAGTTTCTGGGGGTTTGTCCTGGCACATTCCACTCTACTTTACAACCTACAAACAGGACTTCCAGGAAGGCTGTGTTGCCCTAGTAACCAGAGTTGGGAATATAGAAATGCTGCCCCCTTGTGGCCGTTTCCTGCAACAGCAGCTTTAAATGCAGAACTAATGGTCATGTGATATTCACAATTACTACAGGGCTGTAAAGGACACCTGCCCTCAAAAAATGTCCTGGTGCAGGTAATGGCCACAGGAATTCAGGGAACATGGCAAATTTTTCAAGGAAACAATTTGAAGAGGTGAGTTTCTCTGTTTTACTTAAAAAAAAAAACGTAGATGAAAGCTCAATATCGGGAATTATTAGACGCATGCAAATCCAACCTACAAGAAGGTATCACCACCCAACACTCAAAATGCCATCAGTAAAAAGTCTACAAACAATAAATTCTGAAGGGGTTTTAGAGAACTGTGTACCCTCTAGTTGCTGGTGGCATGTAAACTGGTAACAGCCAGTAGTGAGAACAGAATGGAGGTGCGTTGAAAGGGAAAAATTTGAACCACCATATGATCTAGTAGGCCCACTGCTGGGCCTAATCCCTGAGAAGACCAGAATCCAAAAGACACAGGCTGGCAATCCTGCACTGCATCAATATTTAGCATTGCCAAGACTTGGAAGTAACCAAAATGTCCATCCACAGATGAATGCACAAAGAAGAAGTGGTCCATGTACACAATGCAATATTCGCCATGGAAAAGGATGAAACACTGCTCTTTGCAGCACCATAGATGAGCCTAGAGATAATCACAGAACATGAGGTAAGTCGGAAAGCAGCCGACAAATAACCTGTGATATCACTCCTAGCTGTTACCTAACAACTGACACGTATGAACATATTTCCACAGAGAAAGACTCTCACAGACTTAGAAAACAAACTATGGTTATCTAAAAGGAAAGGTGGGAGGAATGGACACATTAAGATTAGGGTTACCGTACGTATACAAATACATATTAAACACACGTATCAAAAAGACCGACCATATACCAAGGGAGGTCTACTGAACGCGCTGTAATAATTTACACGGGGGCTTGCCTGGTGGCACCGTGGTTAAGAATCCACCTGCCAATGCAGGGGACACAGGTTCGATCCCTGGTTCGGGAAGGTCCCACATGCAGCAGAGCAACTAAGCCCGTGCACCACAACTAATGAGCCTACGCTCTGGAGCCCACGAGCCATAACTACTGAGCCCATGCACCACAACTACTGAAGCCCACACGCCTAGAGCCCGTGCTCCGCAACAAGAGAAGCCACTGCAGTGAGAAGCCGGTGCACCGCAACGGAGAGTAGCCCCCGCTCACCGCAACTGGAGAAAGCCCACATGCAGCAACGAAGATCCAACTCAGCCAAAAATAAATAAATAAATAAAATAAATTTATTTAAAAAAATAATAGTAATTTACATGGGAAGAGGATCTGTACATGAGTAGATATATATAATGTTCAATTGAACCTGATTGTGCACACCCAGAACAAACACTATTCTGCTCATTACCCCAATTTAAAAAATTAAAACCACGAACAACAATTAATGAGACATAAAGTTATTGGGGTTTTCCCTGGCACATCCCATTCTAATTTACAACCTAGGAACACAACTTTCAGGAAGGCTCTGCTGCCCTAGTAACCAGACTTGGGAATGGAGAAATGCTGCCGCCTTGTGGCCGTTTCCCACAACAGCAGCTTTAAACACAGGGCTAAGGGTCACTTGAGATTCACAGTAATTGTAGGGCCGTAAATGACACGTGTCCTCAAAAAATGTCCTGGGGTAGGTAATGGCCAAGAAAGTTCACAACACGGAAAATTTTTCAAGAAAACAATTTGAAGAGGTAAGTGTTACTCACTCGGTTGTTTTAAAAAAAGAAGAACATGGATAAAAGCTCAATATCAGGAATTATTGGTTGGATGCAAATCCAAACTACAAAAAGATTTCACCACCCAATATTCAAAATGCCATCCGTAAAAAGTCTACAAACCATGCATGCTGACGGGTTGGGGGAGAAATGCATACCCACTATGCTGTTGGTTGGATGTAAACTGGTAACAGCTAATCATGAGAACAGAACGGAGCTGCGCTTAAAAGGTAAAAATTGAGCTACCATATCATGCGGCCGATCCCCTAATGGGCCTATACCCTAAGAAGACCAGAATGGGAAAGGCACAGACAGGCAAACATGCACTGCAGCAATATTTACAATAGCCAAGCCATGCAAGCAAACAAAATGTCCATCAACAGACAAATGGACAAAGAAGAAGTGGTGTACGTACCGAATGGAATAGTAGCCTCGGGAAAAAAATGAACAATGCCGTTTTCAGGACTACACATGAGCCTAGAAATAATCATAGTACGTTAAGTAAGTCAAAAAGGAATGACAAATATCCTATGATATCATTTATACGTGTTATCCATCCTAAGATTGCTCCCAATGAACATATTTCCACAGAAAAACACACTCACAGACTGATAAAACAAACTAATGGTTAACCAAAATGAAAGGTGGGAGGATGGATAAATTAGGATTATGGGGGTAGCATACATATACTAATGTATGTTAAATGTATATAAACATATAACATATAAACTATATGAATTATATAATCACCAATACATATAAAATATATCATGACAAAACACCTACCAAATACCAAGGGAGGTCTACTCAACATTCTGTAATAACATACATGGTAACCGGATCCGAAGATGAACAGACATATGTATGAATCATTGACCAGATTCTGTACAGCCAGACAATCACAACACTCTAATCAAATTTCCTCCGATAAGAAATATAAATTAAATTTAAAAAACGAACATAAGTAAGGAGACATAAACTTCTGGGGGCTTGTCCCAGCACATTCCACTCTAATTTACAACCGAGGAACACGACGTCCAGGAAGACTCTGTTGCCCTAGTAACAAGAGTTGAGAACGTAATAATGCTGCCGCCTTGTGGCTGTTTCCCACAACAGCAGCTTTAAACACAGTGCTAATGGTCGCTTAATAGTCACGAGGACTGCGGGGCTGTAAATGATACCTGCCCTCAAAAAATGTCCTGGGGTAGGGAATAGGCAAGAAATTTCAACACATGACAAAGTTTTCAAGAAGTCAATATGAGAGGGAAGTTGTACTCACTCTTTAAATAAAAGGAAAAGAAAAAAAAAGACATGCCTAAAGCTCAGTATAAGGAATTATTAGCTGCATGCAAATCCCACGTCCACAAAGGTTTCAGCTCACACCAGTCAAATGACCATCAGCAAAAAGTCTACAAACTATAAATGCTGAAGAGGTTTTAGGGAACTGTGTACCTTCTAGCTGCTGATGGGGTGTAAAGTGCTAACAGCACTAATGAAAACTGAATGCAGCTGCTTTAAAAGGTAAAAATTGAGCTACCGTGTGATGCGGCAGGGCACCTTCTGGGCCTATAACCTAAGACCACCAGAATCGGAAAGACAGAGGCAGGCAAATGTGCACTGCAGCAATATTGAAAGAGCCAAGACATGGAAGCAAAAAAAAGCTCCATAAACAGATGAATGGACAAAGAAGAAGTGGTATATGTACAGAATGGAATATTAGCCACGAAAAAAAATAAAAGAATGGCATATGCAGCACCACGGATGAGCCTAGAGATAATCACACAACGTGAAGTAAGTCAGATTGCGAAAGACAAATGTTCTACGATATCACTTATGTTATCTGAAAATTCATAAAAATGAACATATTTCCATAGGGAAAGACGATCTCAGATGGAGAAGACAAACTTATGGTTAAGCCAAAGAAAAGGTGTGAGGAATGGACAAATTAGGATATTGGGGTTAACAAACATATACTAATACATATAAAATATATCATCCCCAAAGACCTATGGAATACCAAGAGTGGTCTATTCAACACTCTACAATAACCTACATGGAAAAGGACACAAAGATCAATAGATATATGTATATGTGTACATGAACAAGATTCTGTGCAGCTAGAACAAAAGACATTTTAAAATCCAATTTGCTCTGATAAAAATGAAAACTTAAAGACACAAACAAGAATTAAGGAGGCTAAAACTTATGGGGGTTTGTCCTGACACATTCCACTCTAATCTGCAACCTAAAAGCACAACTTGCAGCAAGGTTCTGTTTCCCTAGCAAGCAGAGTTGCCAACGTAGAAATGCTGCCACCTTAAGGCCGTTTCCTCAAACAGCAGCTTTAAATCCACTGCTAATGGTCACTGATATTCACAAGGACTGCAGGGCTGTAAATGACTCATGCCCTCAAAAACTGTCCTGGGGTAGGGAATGGCCAAAAAAATCCAAACGCGGCAAATTTTTCAAGAAGGAAATTTGAAGTTGTAAGTTTAGCTGAATCTTAAAAAAAAAATGAAAAGGACATTGATCCACGCAAAACATCAGGAATTATTAGACGCATGCAAATCCAATCTACACAAACGTATCACCTCACACCAGTCAGAATGACCATCAGCAAAACGTCAACAAACAATAGATGTTGAAGAAGTTGTGGAGAATAGCGTAACCTCTCGGTCTAAGTGGGATGTAAACTGGTAACCGCCAATAATAGGAACAGAATGGCAGTGCGTTGAAAGGTAAAAATTGAGTCCCCATATGATCCGGAAGGCCCACTATTGGGCCTGTCACCTGTGAAAGCCAGAATCAAAAAGACACAGGATGGAACATCGTGTATTGCAGCAGTATTTACAATAGCCAAGACATGGAAGCAACAAAAATGTCCATCATCAGATGAATGGACGAAAAAGTGGTCCATGTACACAATGCAATATTAGACACAGAAAAGAATGAAACAATGCCGTTTGCAGCACCATAGACGAGGCTACAGACAATCACACACCTTGAAGTAAGTCAGAAAGCGAGAGACACATATCCTATGATATCACGTATAGGTCTTATCTAAAAATTGATAGGAATGAACCTATTTCCACAGAGAGGGACACTCACGTGTTCAGAAAACAAGCTTGTGCTTAACCAAACGGAAAGGTGTGAGGAATGTATAACGGAGGATATTGGGTTTAACAGACATATGCTAATACTTATAAAATATATAATCATCAGACATACCGAATACCAAGAGAGGTCTACACAACATTCTGTAATAATCTCTACGGAACAGGATCCAAACATGAAAAGATATACGAATCAATGAAAGACATTCTGTACACCTAGAACAAACACAACATTGCAATCAAATTTGCTCTGAGAAAAATGAAAATTAAACTGAGAATATCAACAACAAATAAGTAGACATAGTTTCTGGGGGTTTGTCCTGGCACATTCCACTCTACTTTACAACCTACAAACAGGACTTCCAGGAAGGCTGTGTTGCCCTAGTAACCAGAGTTGGGAATATAGAAATGCTGCCCCCTTGTGGCCGTTTCCTGCAACAGCAGCTTTAAATGCAGAACTAATGGTCATGTGATATTCACAATTACTACAGGGCTGTAAAGGACACCTGCCCTCAAAAAATGTCCTGGTGCAGGTAATGGCCACAGGAATTCAGGGAACATGGCAAATTTTTCAAGGAAACAATTTGAAGAGGTGAGTTTCTCTGTTTTACTTAAAAAAAAAAACGTAGATGAAAGCTCAATATCGGGAATTATTAGACGCATGCAAATCCAACCTACAAGAAGGTATCACCACCCAACACTCAAAATGCCATCAGTAAAAAGTCTACAAACAATAAATTCTGAAGGGGTTTTAGAGAACTGTGTACCCTCTAGTTGCTGGTGGCATGTAAACTGGTAACAGCCAGTAGTGAGAACAGAATGGAGGTGCGTTGAAAGGGAAAAATTTGAACCACCATATGATCTAGTAGGCCCACTGCTGGGCCTAATCCCTGAGAAGACCAGAATCCAAAAGACACAGGCTGGCAATCCTGCACTGCATCAATATTTAGCATTGCCAAGACTTGGAAGTAACCAAAATGTCCATCCACAGATGAATGCACAAAGAAGAAGTGGTCCATGTACACAATGCAATATTCGCCATGGAAAAGGATGAAACACTGCTCTTTGCAGCACCATAGATGAGCCTAGAGATAATCACAGAACATGAGGTAAGTCGGAAAGCAGCCGACAAATAACCTGTGATATCACTCCTAGCTGTTACCTAACAACTGACACGTATGAACATATTTCCACAGAGAAAGACTCTCACAGACTTAGAAAACAAACTATGGTTATCTAAAAGGAAAGGTGGGAGGAATGGACACATTAAGATTAGGGTTACCGTACGTATACAAATACATATTAAACACACGTATCAAAAAGACCGACCATATACCAAGGGAGGTCTACTGAACGCGCTGTAATAATTTACACGGGGGCTTGCCTGGTGGCACCGTGGTTAAGAATCCACCTGCCAATGCAGGGGACACAGGTTCGATCCCTGGTTCGGGAAGGTCCCACATGCAGCAGAGCAACTAAGCCCGTGCACCACAACTAATGAGCCTACGCTCTGGAGCCCACGAGCCATAACTACTGAGCCCATGCACCACAACTACTGAAGCCCACACGCCTAGAGCCCGTGCTCCGCAACAAGAGAAGCCACTGCAGTGAGAAGCCGGTGCACCGCAACGGAGAGTAGCCCCCGCTCACCGCAACTGGAGAAAGCCCACATGCAGCAACGAAGATCCAACTCAGCCAAAAATAAATAAATAAATAAAATAAATTTATTTAAAAAAATAATAGTAATTTACATGGGAAGAGGATCTGTACATGAGTAGATATATATAATGTTCAATTGAACCTGATTGTGCACACCCAGAACAAACACTATTCTGCTCATTACCCCAATTTAAAAAATTAAAACCACGAACAACAATTAATGAGACATAAAGTTATTGGGGTTTTCCCTGGCACATCCCATTCTAATTTACAACCTAGGAACACAACTTTCAGGAAGGCTCTGCTGCCCTAGTAACCAGACTTGGGAATGGAGAAATGCTGCCGCCTTGTGGCCGTTTCCCACAACAGCAGCTTTAAACACAGGGCTAAGGGTCACTTGAGATTCACAGTAATTGTAGGGCCGTAAATGACACGTGTCCTCAAAAAATGTCCTGGGGTAGGTAATGGCCAAGAAAGTTCACAACACGGAAAATTTTTCAAGAAAACAATTTGAAGAGGTAAGTGTTACTCACTCGGTTGTTTTAAAAAAAGAAGAACATGGATAAAAGCTCAATATCAGGAATTATTGGTTGGATGCAAATCCAAACTACAAAAAGATTTCACCACCCAATATTCAAAATGCCATCCGTAAAAAGTCTACAAACCATGCATGCTGACGGGTTGGGGGAGAAATGCATACCCACTATGCTGTTGGTTGGATGTAAACTGGTAACAGCTAATCATGAGAACAGAACGGAGCTGCGCTTAAAAGGTAAAAATTGAGCTACCATATCATGCGGCCGATCCCCTAATGGGCCTATACCCTAAGAAGACCAGAATGGGAAAGGCACAGACAGGCAAACATGCACTGCAGCAATATTTACAATAGCCAAGCCATGCAAGCAAACAAAATGTCCATCAACAGACAAATGGACAAAGAAGAAGTGGTGTACGTACCGAATGGAATAGTAGCCTCGGGAAAAAAATGAACAATGCCGTTTTCAGGACTACACATGAGCCTAGAAATAATCATAGTACGTTAAGTAAGTCAAAAAGGAATGACAAATATCCTATGATATCATTTATACGTGTTATCCATCCTAAGATTGCTCCCAATGAACATATTTCCACAGAAAAACACACTCACAGACTGATAAAACAAACTAATGGTTAACCAAAATGAAAGGTGGGAGGATGGATAAATTAGGATTATGGGGGTAGCATACATATACTAATGTATGTTAAATGTATATAAACATATAACATATAAACTATATGAATTATATAATCACCAATACATATAAAATATATCATGACAAAACACCTACCAAATACCAAGGGAGGTCTACTCAACATTCTGTAATAACATACATGCTAACCGGATCCGAAGATGAACAGACATATGTATGAATCATTGACCAGATTCTGTACAGCCAGACAATCACAACACTCTAATCAAATTTCCTCCGATAAGAAATATAAATTAAATTTAAAAAACGAACATAAGTAAGGAGACATAAACTTCTGGGGGCTTGTCCCAGCACATTCCACTCTAATTTACAACCGAGGAACACGACGTCCAGGAAGACTCTGTTGCCCTAGTAACAAGAGTTGAGAACGTAATAATGCTGCCGCCTTGTGGCTGTTTCCCACAACAGCAGCTTTAAACACAGTGCTAATGGTCGCTTAATAGTCACGAGGACTGTGGGGCTGTAAATGATACCTGCCCTCAAAAAATGTCCTGGGGTAGGGAATAGGCAAGAAATTTCAACACATGACAAAGTTTTCAAGAAGTCAATATGAGAGGGAAGTTGTACTCACTCTTTAAAAAAAAAGGAAAAGAAAAAAAAAAGACATGCCTAAAGCTCAGTATAAGGAATTATTAGCTGCATGCAAATCCCACGTCCACAAAGGTTTCAGCTCACACCAGTCAAATGACCATCAGCAAAAAGTCTACAAACTATAAATGCTGAAGAGGTTTTAGGGAACTGTGTACCTTCTAGCTGCTGATGGGGTGTAAAGTGCTAACAGCACTAATGAAAACTGAATGCAGCTGCTTTAAAAGGTAAAAATTGAGCTACCGTGTGATGCGGCAGGGCACCTTCTGGGCCTATAACCTAAGACCACCAGAATCGGAAAGACAGAGGCAGGCAAATGTGCACTGCAGCAATATTGAAAGAGCCAAGACATGGAAGCAAAAAAAAGCTCCATAAACAGATGAATGGACAAAGAAGAAGTGGTATATGTACAGAATGGAATATTAGCCACGAAAAAAAATAAAAGAATGGCATATGCAGCACCACGGATGAGCCTAGAGATAATCACACAACGTGAAGTAAGTCAGATTGCGAAAGACAAATGTTCTACGATATCACTTATGTTATCTGAAAATTCATAAAAATGAACATATTTCCATAGGGAAAGACGATCTCAGATGGAGAAGACAAACTTATGGTTAAGCCAAAGAAAAGGTGTGAGGAATGGACAAATTAGGATATTGGGGTTAACAAACATATACTAATACATATAAAATATATCATCCCCAAAGACCTATGGAATACCAAGAGTGGTCTATTCAACACTCTACAATAACCTACATGGAAAAGGACACAAAGATCAATAGATATATGTATATGTGTACATGAACAAGATTCTGTGCAGCTAGAACAAAAGACATTTTAAAATCCAATTTGCTCTGATAAAAATGAAAACTTAAAGACACAAACAAGAATTAAGGAGGCTAAAACTTATGGGGGTTTGTCCTGACACATTCCACTCTAATCTGCAACCTAAAAGCACAACTTGCAGCAAGGTTCTGTTTCCCTAGCAAGCAGAGTTGCCAACGTAGAAATGCTGCCACCTTAAGGCCGTTTCCTCAAACAGCAGCTTTAAATCCACTGCTAATGGTCACTGATATTCACAAGGACTGCAGGGCTGTAAATGACTCATGCCCTCAAAAACTGTCCTGGGGTAGGGAATGGCCAAAAAAATCCAAACGCGGCAAATTTTTCAAGAAGGAAATTTGAAGTTGTAAGTTTAGCTGAATCTTAAAAAAAAAATGAAAAGGACATTGATCCACGCAAAACATCAGGAATTATTAGACGCATGCAAATCCAATCTACACAAACGTATCACCTCACACCAGTCAGAATGACCATCAGCAAAACGTCAACAAACAATAGATGTTGAAGAAGTTGTGGAGAATAGCGTAACCTCTCGGTCTAAGTGGGATGTAAACTGGTAACCGCCAATAATAGGAACAGAATGGCAGTGCGTTGAAAGGTAAAAATTGAGTCCCCATATGATCCGGAAGGCCCACTATTGGGCCTGTCACCTGTGAAAGCCAGAATCAAAAAGACACAGGATGGAACATCGTGTATTGCAGCAGTATTTACAATAGCCAAGACATGGAAGCAACAAAAATGTCCATCATCAGATGAATGGACGAAAAAGTGGTCCATGTACACAATGCAATATTAGACACAGAAAAGAATGAAACAATGCCGTTTGCAGCACCATAGACGAGGCTACAGACAATCACACACCTTGAAGTAAGTCAGAAAGCGAGAGACACATATCCTATGATATCACGTATAGGTCTTATCTAAAAATTGATAGGAATGAACCTATTTCCACAGAGAGGGACACTCACGTGTTCAGAAAACAAGCTTGTGCTTAACCAAACGGAAAGGTGTGAGGAATGTATAACGGAGGATATTGGGTTTAACAGACATATGCTAATACTTATAAAATATATAATCATCAGACATACCGAATACCAAGAGAGGTCTACACAACATTCTGTAATAATCTCTACGGAACAGGATCCAAACATGAAAAGATATACGAATCAATGAAAGACATTCTGTACACCTAGAACAAACACAACATTGCAATCAAATTTGCTCTGAGAAAAATGAAAATTAAACTGAGAATATCAACAACAAATAAGTAGACATAGTTTCTGGGGGTTTGTCCTGGCACATTCCACTCTACTTTACAACCTACAAACAGGACTTCCAGGAAGGCTGTGTTGCCCTAGTAACCAGAGTTGGGAATATAGAAATGCTGCCCCCTTGTGGCCGTTTCCTGCAACAGCAGCTTTAAATGCAGAACTAATGGTCATGTGATATTCACAATTACTACAGGGCTGTAAAGGACACCTGCCCTCAAAAAATGTCCTGGTGCAGGTAATGGCCACAGGAATTCAGGGAACATGGCAAATTTTTCAAGGAAACAATTTGAAGAGGTGAGTTTCTCTGTTTTACTTAAAAAAAAAAACGTAGATGAAAGCTCAATATCGGGAATTATTAGACGCATGCAAATCCAACCTACAAGAAGGTATCACCACCCAACACTCAAAATGCCATCAGTAAAAAGTCTACAAACAATAAATTCTGAAGGGGTTTTAGAGAACTGTGTACCCTCTAGTTGCTGGTGGCATGTAAACTGGTAACAGCCAGTAGTGAGAACAGAATGGAGGTGCGTTGAAAGGGAAAAATTTGAACCACCATATGATCTAGTAGGCCCACTGCTGGGCCTAATCCCTGAGAAGACCAGAATCCAAAAGACACAGGCTGGCAATCCTGCACTGCATCAATATTTAGCATTGCCAAGACTTGGAAGTAACCAAAATGTCCATCCACAGATGAATGCACAAAGAAGAAGTGGTCCATGTACACAATGCAATATTCGCCATGGAAAAGGATGAAACACTGCTCTTTGCAGCACCATAGATGAGCCTAGAGATAATCACAGAACATGAGGTAAGTCGGAAAGCAGCCGACAAATAACCTGTGATATCACTCCTAGCTGTTACCTAACAACTGACACGTATGAACATATTTCCACAGAGAAAGACTCTCACAGACTTAGAAAACAAACTATGGTTATCTAAAAGGAAAGGTGGGAGGAATGGACACATTAAGATTAGGGTTACCGTACGTATACAAATACATATTAAACACACGTATCAAAAAGACCGACCATATACCAAGGGAGGTCTACTGAACGCGCTGTAATAATTTACACGGGGGCTTGCCTGGTGGCACCGTGGTTAAGAATCCACCTGCCAATGCAGGGGACACAGGTTCGATCCCTGGTTCGGGAAGGTCCCACATGCAGCAGAGCAACTAAGCCCGTGCACCACAACTAATGAGCCTACGCTCTGGAGCCCACGAGCCATAACTACTGAGCCCATGCACCACAACTACTGAAGCCCACACGCCTAGAGCCCGTGCTCCGCAACAAGAGAAGCCACTGCAGTGAGAAGCCGGTGCACCGCAACGGAGAGTAGCCCCCGCTCACCGCAACTGGAGAAAGCCCACATGCAGCAACGAAGATCCAACTCAGCCAAAAATAAATAAATAAATAAAATAAATTTATTTAAAAAAATAATAGTAATTTACATGGGAAGAGGATCTGTACATGAGTAGATATATATAATGTTCAATTGAACCTGATTGTGCACACCCAGAACAAACACTATTCTGCTCATTACCCCAATTTAAAAAATTAAAACCACGAACAACAATTAATGAGACATAAAGTTATTGGGGTTTTCCCTGGCACATCCCATTCTAATTTACAACCTAGGAACACAACTTTCAGGAAGGCTCTGCTGCCCTAGTAACCAGACTTGGGAATGGAGAAATGCTGCCGCCTTGTGGCCGTTTCCCACAACAGCAGCTTTAAACACAGGGCTAAGGGTCACTTGAGATTCACAGTAATTGTAGGGCCGTAAATGACACGTGTCCTCAAAAAATGTCCTGGGGTAGGTAATGGCCAAGAAAGTTCACAACACGGAAAATTTTTCAAGAAAACAATTTGAAGAGGTAAGTGTTACTCACTCGGTTGTTTTAAAAAAAGAAGAACATGGATAAAAGCTCAATATCAGGAATTATTGGTTGGATGCAAATCCAAACTACAAAAAGATTTCACCACCCAATATTCAAAATGCCATCCGTAAAAAGTCTACAAACCATGCATGCTGACGGGTTGGGGGAGAAATGCATACCCACTATGCTGTTGGTTGGATGTAAACTGGTAACAGCTAATCATGAGAACAGAACGGAGCTGCGCTTAAAAGGTAAAAATTGAGCTACCATATCATGCGGCCGATCCCCTAATGGGCCTATACCCTAAGAAGACCAGAATGGGAAAGGCACAGACAGGCAAACATGCACTGCAGCAATATTTACAATAGCCAAGCCATGCAAGCAAACAAAATGTCCATCAACAGACAAATGGACAAAGAAGAAGTGGTGTACGTACCGAATGGAATAGTAGCCTCGGGAAAAAAATGAACAATGCCGTTTTCAGGACTACACATGAGCCTAGAAATAATCATAGTACGTTAAGTAAGTCAAAAAGGAATGACAAATATCCTATGATATCATTTATACGTGTTATCCATCCTAAGATTGCTCCCAATGAACATATTTCCACAGAAAAACACACTCACAGACTGATAAAACAAACTAATGGTTAACCAAAATGAAAGGTGGGAGGATGGATAAATTAGGATTATGGGGGTAGCATACATATACTAATGTATGTTAAATGTATATAAACATATAACATATAAACTATATGAATTATATAATCACCAATACATATAAAATATATCATGACAAAACACCTACCAAATACCAAGGGAGGTCTACTCAACATTCTGTAATAACATACATGCTAACCGGATCCGAAGATGAACAGACATATGTATGAATCATTGACCAGATTCTGTACAGCCAGACAATCACAACACTCTAATCAAATTTCCTCCGATAAGAAATATAAATTAAATTTAAAAAACGAACATAAGTAAGGAGACATAAACTTCTGGGGGCTTGTCCCAGCACATTCCACTCTAATTTACAACCGAGGAACACGACGTCCAGGAAGACTCTGTTGCCCTAGTAACAAGAGTTGAGAACGTAATAATGCTGCCGCCTTGTGGCTGTTTCCCACAACAGCAGCTTTAAACACAGTGCTAATGGTCGCTTAATAGTCACGAGGACTGTGGGGCTGTAAATGATACCTGCCCTCAAAAAATGTCCTGGGGTAGGGAATAGGCAAGAAATTTCAACACATGACAAAGTTTTCAAGAAGTCAATATGAGAGGGAAGTTGTACTCACTCTTTAAAAAAAAAGGAAAAGAAAAAAAAAAGACATGCCTAAAGCTCAGTATAAGGAATTATTAGCTGCATGCAAATCCCACGTCCACAAAGGTTTCAGCTCACACCAGTCAAATGACCATCAGCAAAAAGTCTACAAACTATAAATGCTGAAGAGGTTTTAGGGAACTGTGTACCTTCTAGCTGCTGATGGGGTGTAAAGTGCTAACAGCACTAATGAAAACTGAATGCAGCTGCTTTAAAAGGTAAAAATTGAGCTACCGTGTGATGCGGCAGGGCACCTTCTGGGCCTATAACCTAAGACCACCAGAATCGGAAAGACAGAGGCAGGCAAATGTGCACTGCAGCAATATTGAAAGAGCCAAGACATGGAAGCAAAAAAAAGCTCCATAAACAGATGAATGGACAAAGAAGAAGTGGTATATGTACAGAATGGAATATTAGCCACGAAAAAAAATAAAAGAATGGCATATGCAGCACCACGGATGAGCCTAGAGATAATCACACAACGTGAAGTAAGTCAGATTGCGAAAGACAAATGTTCTACGATATCACTTATGTTATCTGAAAATTCATAAAAATGAACATATTTCCATAAGGAAAGACGATCTCAGATGGAGAAGACAAACTTATGGTTAAGCCAAAGAAAAGGTGTGAGGAATGGACAAATTAGGATATTGGGGTTAACAAACATATACTAATACATATAAAATATATCATCCCCAAAGACCTATGGAATACCAAGAGTGGTCTATTCAACACTCTACAATAACCTACATGGAAAAGGACACAAAGATCAATAGATATATGTATATGTGTACATGAACAAGATTCTGTGCAGCTAGAACAAAAGACATTTTAAAATCCAATTTGCTCTGATAAAAATGAAAACTTAAAGACACAAACAAGAATTAAGGAGGCTAAAACTTATGGGGGTTTGTCCTGACACATTCCACTCTAATCTGCAACCTAAAAGCACAACTTGCAGCAAGGTTCTGTTTCCCTAGCAAGCAGAGTTGCCAACGTAGAAATGCTGCCACCTTAAGGCCGTTTCCTCAAACAGCAGCTTTAAATCCACTGCTAATGGTCACTGATATTCACAAGGACTGCAGGGCTGTAAATGACTCATGCCCTCAAAAACTGTCCTGGGGTAGGGAATGGCCAAAAAAATCCAAACGCGGCAAATTTTTCAAGAAGGAAATTTGAAGTTGTAAGTTTAGCTGAATCTTAAAAAAAAAATGAAAAGGACATTGATCCACGCAAAACATCAGGAATTATTAGACGCATGCAAATCCAATCTACACAAACGTATCACCTCACACCAGTCAGAATGACCATCAGCAAAACGTCAACAAACAATAGATGTTGAAGAAGTTGTGGAGAATAGCGTAACCTCTCGGTCTAAGTGGGATGTAAACTGGTAACCGCCAATAATAGGAACAGAATGGCAGTGCGTTGAAAGGTAAAAATTGAGTCCCCATATGATCCGGAAGGCCCACTATTGGGCCTGTCACCTGTGAAAGCCAGAATCAAAAAGACACAGGATGGAACATCGTGTATTGCAGCAGTATTTACAATAGCCAAGACATGGAAGCAACAAAAATGTCCATCATCAGATGAATGGACGAAAAAGTGGTCCATGTACACAATGCAATATTAGACACAGAAAAGAATGAAACAATGCCGTTTGCAGCACCATAGACGAGGCTACAGACAATCACACACCTTGAAGTAAGTCAGAAAGCGAGAGACACATATCCTATGATATCACGTATAGGTCTTATCTAAAAATTGATAGGAATGAACCTATTTCCACAGAGAGGGACACTCACGTGTTCAGAAAACAAGCTTGTGCTTAACCAAACGGAAAGGTGTGAGGAATGTATAACGGAGGATATTGGGTTTAACAGACATATGCTAATACTTATAAAATATATAATCATCAGACATACCGAATACCAAGAGAGGTCTACACAACATTCTGTAATAATCTCTACGGAACAGGATCCAAACATGAAAAGATATACGAATCAATGAAAGACATTCTGTACACCTAGAACAAACACAACATTGCAATCAAATTTGCTCTGAGAAAAATGAAAATTAAACTGAGAATATCAACAACAAATAAGTAGACATAGTTTCTGGGGGTTTGTCCTGGCACATTCCACTCTACTTTACAACCTACAAACAGGACTTCCAGGAAGGCTGTGTTGCCCTAGTAACCAGAGTTGGGAATATAGAAATGCTGCCCCCTTGTGGCCGTTTCCTGCAACAGCAGCTTTAAATGCAGAACTAATGGTCATGTGATATTCACAATTACTACAGGGCTGTAAAGGACACCTGCCCTCAAAAAATGTCCTGGTGCAGGTAATGGCCACAGGAATTCAGGGAACATGGCAAATTTTTCAAGGAAACAATTTGAAGAGGTGAGTTTCTCTGTTTTACTTAAAAAAAAAAACGTAGATGAAAGCTCAATATCGGGAATTATTAGACGCATGCAAATCCAACCTACAAGAAGGTATCACCACCCAACACTCAAAATGCCATCAGTAAAAAGTCTACAAACAATAAATTCTGAAGGGGTTTTAGAGAACTGTGTACCCTCTAGTTGCTGGTGGCATGTAAACTGGTAACAGCCAGTAGTGAGAACAGAATGGAGGTGCGTTGAAAGGGAAAAATTTGAACCACCATATGATCTAGTAGGCCCACTGCTGGGCCTAATCCCTGAGAAGACCAGAATCCAAAAGACACAGGCTGGCAATCCTGCACTGCATCAATATTTAGCATTGCCAAGACTTGGAAGTAACCAAAATGTCCATCCACAGATGAATGCACAAAGAAGAAGTGGTCCATGTACACAATGCAATATTCGCCATGGAAAAGGATGAAACACTGCTCTTTGCAGCACCATAGATGAGCCTAGAGATAATCACAGAACATGAGGTAAGTCGGAAAGCAGCCGACAAATAACCTGTGATATCACTCCTAGCTGTTACCTAACAACTGACACGTATGAACATATTTCCACAGAGAAAGACTCTCACAGACTTAGAAAACAAACTATGGTTATCTAAAAGGAAAGGTGGGAGGAATGGACACATTAAGATTAGGGTTACCGTACGTATACAAATACATATTAAACACACGTATCAAAAAGACCGACCATATACCAAGGGAGGTCTACTGAACGCGCTGTAATAATTTACACGGGGGCTTGCCTGGTGGCACCGTGGTTAAGAATCCACCTGCCAATGCAGGGGACACAGGTTCGATCCCTGGTTCGGGAAGGTCCCACATGCAGCAGAGCAACTAAGCCCGTGCACCACAACTAATGAGCCTACGCTCTGGAGCCCACGAGCCATAACTACTGAGCCCATGCACCACAACTACTGAAGCCCACACGCCTAGAGCCCGTGCTCCGCAACAAGAGAAGCCACTGCAGTGAGAAGCCGGTGCACCGCAACGGAGAGTAGCCCCCGCTCACCGCAACTGGAGAAAGCCCACATGCAGCAACGAAGATCCAACTCAGCCAAAAATAAATAAATAAATAAAATAAATTTATTTAAAAAAATAATAGTAATTTACATGGGAAGAGGATCTGTACATGAGTAGATATATATAATGTTCAATTGAACCTGATTGTGCACACCCAGAACAAACACTATTCTGCTCATTACCCCAATTTAAAAAATTAAAACCACGAACAACAATTAATGAGACATAAAGTTATTGGGGTTTTCCCTGGCACATCCCATTCTAATTTACAACCTAGGAACACAACTTTCAGGAAGGCTCTGCTGCCCTAGTAACCAGACTTGGGAATGGAGAAATGCTGCCGCCTTGTGGCCGTTTCCCACAACAGCAGCTTTAAACACAGGGCTAAGGGTCACTTGAGATTCACAGTAATTGTAGGGCCGTAAATGACACGTGTCCTCAAAAAATGTCCTGGGGTAGGTAATGGCCAAGAAAGTTCACAACACGGAAAATTTTTCAAGAAAACAATTTGAAGAGGTAAGTGTTACTCACTCGGTTGTTTTAAAAAAAGAAGAACATGGATAAAAGCTCAATATCAGGAATTATTGGTTGGATGCAAATCCAAACTACAAAAAGATTTCACCACCCAATATTCAAAATGCCATCCGTAAAAAGTCTACAAACCATGCATGCTGACGGGTTGGGGGAGAAATGCATACCCACTATGCTGTTGGTTGGATGTAAACTGGTAACAGCTAATCATGAGAACAGAACGGAGCTGCGCTTAAAAGGTAAAAATTGAGCTACCATATCATGCGGCCGATCCCCTAATGGGCCTATACCCTAAGAAGACCAGAATGGGAAAGGCACAGACAGGCAAACATGCACTGCAGCAATATTTACAATAGCCAAGCCATGCAAGCAAACAAAATGTCCATCAACAGACAAATGGACAAAGAAGAAGTGGTGTACGTACCGAATGGAATAGTAGCCTCGGGAAAAAAATGAACAATGCCGTTTTCAGGACTACACATGAGCCTAGAAATAATCATAGTACGTTAAGTAAGTCAAAAAGGAATGACAAATATCCTATGATATCATTTATACGTGTTATCCATCCTAAGATTGCTCCCAATGAACATATTTCCACAGAAAAACACACTCACAGACTGATAAAACAAACTAATGGTTAACCAAAATGAAAGGTGGGAGGATGGATAAATTAGGATTATGGGGGTAGCATACATATACTAATGTATGTTAAATGTATATAAACATATAACATATAAACTATATGAATTATATAATCACCAATACATATAAAATATATCATGACAAAACACCTACCAAATACCAAGGGAGGTCTACTCAACATTCTGTAATAACATACATGCTAACCGGATCCGAAGATGAACAGACATATGTATGAATCATTGACCAGATTCTGTACAGCCAGACAATCACAACACTCTAATCAAATTTCCTCCGATAAGAAATATAAATTAAATTTAAAAAACGAACATAAGTAAGGAGACATAAACTTCTGGGGGCTTGTCCCAGCACATTCCACTCTAATTTACAACCGAGGAACACGACGTCCAGGAAGACTCTGTTGCCCTAGTAACAAGAGTTGAGAACGTAATAATGCTGCCGCCTTGTGGCTGTTTCCCACAACAGCAGCTTTAAACACAGTGCTAATGGTCGCTTAATAGTCACGAGGACTGCGGGGCTGTAAATGATACCTGCCCTCAAAAAATGTCCTGGGGTAGGGAATAGGCAAGAAATTTCAACACATGACAAAGTTTTCAAGAAGTCAATATGAGAGGGAAGTTGTACTCACTCTTTAAAAAAAAAGGAAAAGAAAAAAAAAAGACATGCCTAAAGCTCAGTATAAGGAATTATTAGCTGCATGCAAATCCCACGTCCACAAAGGTTTCAGCTCACACCAGTCAAATGACCATCAGCAAAAAGTCTACAAACTATAAATGCTGAAGAGGTTTTAGGGAACTGTGTACCTTCTAGCTGCTGATGGGGTGTAAAGTGCTAACAGCACTAATGAAAACTGAATGCAGCTGCTTTAAAAGGTAAAAATTGAGCTACCGTGTGATGCGGCAGGGCACCTTCTGGGCCTATAACCTAAGACCACCAGAATCGGAAAGACAGAGGCAGGCAAATGTGCACTGCAGCAATATTGAAAGAGCCAAGACATGGAAGCAAAAAAAAGCTCCATAAACAGATGAATGGACAAAGAAGAAGTGGTATATGTACAGAATGGAATATTAGCCACGAAAAAAAATAAAAGAATGGCATATGCAGCACCACGGATGAGCCTAGAGATAATCACACAACGTGAAGTAAGTCAGATTGCGAAAGACAAATGTTCTACGATATCACTTATGTTATCTGAAAATTCATAAAAATGAACATATTTCCATAAGGAAAGACGATCTCAGATGGAGAAGACAAACTTATGGTTAAGCCAAAGAAAAGGTGTGAGGAATGGACAAATTAGGATATTGGGGTTAACAAACATATACTAATACATATAAAATATATCATCCCCAAAGACCTATGGAATACCAAGAGTGGTCTATTCAACACTCTACAATAACCTACATGGAAAAGGACACAAAGATCAATAGATATATGTATATGTGTACATGAACAAGATTCTGTGCAGCTAGAACAAAAGACATTTTAAAATCCAATTTGCTCTGATAAAAATGAAAACTTAAAGACACAAACAAGAATTAAGGAGGCTAAAACTTATGGGGGTTTGTCCTGACACATTCCACTCTAATCTGCAACCTAAAAGCACAACTTGCAGCAAGGTTCTGTTTCCCTAGCAAGCAGAGTTGCCAACGTAGAAATGCTGCCACCTTAAGGCCGTTTCCTCAAACAGCAGCTTTAAATCCACTGCTAATGGTCACTGATATTCACAAGGACTGCAGGGCTGTAAATGACTCATGCCCTCAAAAACTGTCCTGGGGTAGGGAATGGCCAAAAAAATCCAAACGCGGCAAATTTTTCAAGAAGGAAATTTGAAGTTGTAAGTTTAGCTGAATCTTAAAAAAAAAATGAAAAGGACATTGATCCACGCAAAACATCAGGAATTATTAGACGCATGCAAATCCAATCTACACAAACGTATCACCTCACACCAGTCAGAATGACCATCAGCAAAACGTCAACAAACAATAGATGTTGAAGAAGTTGTGGAGAATAGCGTAACCTCTCGGTCTAAGTGGGATGTAAACTGGTAACCGCCAATAATAGGAACAGAATGGCAGTGCGTTGAAAGGTAAAAATTGAGTCCCCATATGATCCGGAAGGCCCACAATTGGGCCTGTCACCTGTGAAAGCCAGAATCAAAAAGACACAGGATGGAACATCGTGTATTGCAGCAGTATTTACAATAGCCAAGACATGGAAGCAACAAAAATGTCCATCATCAGATGAATGGACGAAAAAGTGGTCCATGTACACAATGCAATATTAGACACAGAAAAGAATGAAACAATGCCGTTTGCAGCACCATAGACGAGGCTACAGACAATCACACACCTTGAAGTAAGTCAGAAAGCGAGAGACACATATCCTATGATATCACGTATAGGTCTTATCTAAAAATTGATAGGAATGAACCTATTTCCACAGAGAGGGACACTCACGTGTTCAGAAAACAAGCTTGTGCTTAACCAAACGGAAAGGTGTGAGGAATGTATAACGGAGGATATTGGGTTTAACAGACATATGCTAATACTTATAAAATATATAATCATCAGACATACCGAATACCAAGAGAGGTCTACACAACATTCTGTAATAATCTCTACGGAACAGGATCCAAACATGAAAAGATATACGAATCAATGAAAGACATTCTGTACACCTAGAACAAACACAACATTGCAATCAAATTTGCTCTGAGAAAAATGAAAATTAAACTGAGAATATCAACAACAAATAAGTAGACATAGTTTCTGGGGGTTTGTCCTGGCACATTCCACTCTACTTTACAACCTACAAACAGGACTTCCAGGAAGGCTGTGTTGCCCTAGTAACCAGAGTTGGGAATATAGAAATGCTGCCCCCTTGTGGCCGTTTCCTGCAACAGCAGCTTTAAATGCAGAACTAATGGTCATGTGATATTCACAATTACTACAGGGCTGTAAAGGACACCTGCCCTCAAAAAATGTCCTGGTGCAGGTAATGGCCACAGGAATTCAGGGAACATGGCAAATTTTTCAAGGAAACAATTTGAAGAGGTGAGTTTCTCTGTTTTACTTAAAAAAAAAAACGTAGATGAAAGCTCAATATCGGGAATTATTAGACGCATGCAAATCCAACCTACAAGAAGGTATCACCACCCAACACTCAAAATGCCATCAGTAAAAAGTCTACAAACAATAAATTCTGAAGGGGTTTTAGAGAACTGTGTACCCTCTAGTTGCTGGTGGCATGTAAACTGGTAACAGCCAGTAGTGAGAACAGAATGGAGGTGCGTTGAAAGGGAAAAATTTGAACCACCATATGATCTAGTAGGCCCACTGCTGGGCCTAATCCCTGAGAAGACCAGAATCCAAAAGACACAGGCTGGCAATCCTGCACTGCATCAATATTTAGCATTGCCAAGACTTGGAAGTAACCAAAATGTCCATCCACAGATGAATGCACAAAGAAGAAGTGGTCCATGTACACAATGCAATATTCGCCATGGAAAAGGATGAAACACTGCTCTTTGCAGCACCATAGATGAGCCTAGAGATAATCACAGAACATGAGGTAAGTCGGAAAGCAGCCGACAAATAACCTGTGATATCACTCCTAGCTGTTACCTAACAACTGACACGTATGAACATATTTCCACAGAGAAAGACTCTCACAGACTTAGAAAACAAACTATGGTTATCTAAAAGGAAAGGTGGGAGGAATGGACACATTAAGATTAGGGTTACCGTACGTATACAAATACATATTAAACACACGTATCAAAAAGACCGACCATATACCAAGGGAGGTCTACTGAACGCGCTGTAATAATTTACACGGGGGCTTGCCTGGTGGCACCGTGGTTAAGAATCCACCTGCCAATGCAGGGGACACAGGTTCGATCCCTGGTTCGGGAAGGTCCCACATGCAGCAGAGCAACTAAGCCCGTGCACCACAACTAATGAGCCTACGCTCTGGAGCCCACGAGCCATAACTACTGAGCCCATGCACCACAACTACTGAAGCCCACACGCCTAGAGCCCGTGCTCCGCAACAAGAGAAGCCACTGCAGTGAGAAGCCGGTGCACCGCAACGGAGAGTAGCCCCCGCTCACCGCAACTGGAGAAAGCCCACATGCAGCAACGAAGATCCAACTCAGCCAAAAATAAATAAATAAATAAAATAAATTTATTTTAAAAAATAATAGTAATTTACATGGGAAGAGGATCTGTACATGAGTAGATATATATAATGTTCAATTGAACCTGATTGTGCACACCCAGAACAAACACTATTCTGCTCATTACCCCAATTTAAAAAATTAAAACCACGAACAACAATTAATGAGACATAAAGTTATTGGGGTTTTCCCTGGCACATCCCATTCTAATTTACAACCTAGGAACACAACTTTCAGGAAGGCTCTGCTGCCCTAGTAACCAGACTTGGGAATGGAGAAATGCTGCCGCCTTGTGGCCGTTTCCCACAACAGCAGCTTTAAACACAGGGCTAAGGGTCACTTGAGATTCACAGTAATTGTAGGGCCGTAAATGACACGTGTCCTCAAAAAATGTCCTGGGGTAGGTAATGGCCAAGAAAGTTCACAACACGGAAAATTTTTCAAGAAAACAATTTGAAGAGGTAAGTGTTACTCACTCGGTTGTTTTAAAAAAAGAAGAACATGGATAAAAGCTCAATATCAGGAATTATTGGTTGGATGCAAATCCAAACTACAAAAAGATTTCACCACCCAATATTCAAAATGCCATCCGTAAAAAGTCTACAAACCATGCATGCTGACGGGTTGGGGGAGAAATGCATACCCACTATGCTGTTGGTTGGATGTAAACTGGTAACAGCTAATCATGAGAACAGAACGGAGCTGCGCTTAAAAGGTAAAAATTGAGCTACCATATCATGCGGCCGATCCCCTAATGGGCCTATACCCTAAGAAGACCAGAATGGGAAAGGCACAGACAGGCAAACATGCACTGCAGCAATATTTACAATAGCCAAGCCATGCAAGCAAACAAAATGTCCATCAACAGACAAATGGACAAAGAAGAAGTGGTGTACGTACCGAATGGAATAGTAGCCTCGGGAAAAAAATGAACAATGCCGTTTTCAGGACTACACATGAGCCTAGAAATAATCATAGTACGTTAAGTAAGTCAAAAAGGAATGACAAATATCCTATGATATCATTTATACGTGTTATCCATCCTAAGATTGCTCCCAATGAACATATTTCCACAGAAAAACACACTCACAGACTGATAAAACAAACTAATGGTTAACCAAAATGAAAGGTGGGAGGATGGATAAATTAGGATTATGGGGGTAGCATACATATACTAATGTATGTTAAATGTATATAAACATATAACATATAAACTATATGAATTATATAATCACCAATACATATAAAATATATCATGACAAAACACCTACCAAATACCAAGGGAGGTCTACTCAACATTCTGTAATAACATACATGGTAACCGGATCCGAAGATGAACAGACATATGTATGAATCATTGACCAGATTCTGTACAGCCAGACAATCACAACACTCTAATCAAATTTCCTCCGATAAGAAATATAAATTAAATTTAAAAAACGAACATAAGTAAGGAGACATAAACTTCTGGGGGCTTGTCCCAGCACATTCCACTCTAATTTACAACCGAGGAACACGACGTCCAGGAAGACTCTGTTGCCCTAGTAACAAGAGTTGAGAACGTAATAATGCTGCCGCCTTGTGGCTGTTTCCCACAACAGCAGCTTTAAACACAGTGCTAATGGTCGCTTAATAGTCACGAGGACTGCGGGGCTGTAAATGATACCTGCCCTCAAAAAATGTCCTGGGGTAGGGAATAGGCAAGAAATTTCAACACATGACAAAGTTTTCAAGAAGTCAATATGAGAGGGAAGTTGTACTCACTCTTTAAAAAAAAAGGAAAAGAAAAAAAAAGACATGCCTAAAGCTCAGTATAAGGAATTATTAGCTGCATGCAAATCCCACGTCCACAAAGGTTTCAGCTCACACCAGTCAAATGACCATCAGCAAAAAGTCTACAAACTATAAATGCTGAAGAGGTTTTAGGGAACTGTGTACCTTCTAGCTGCTGATGGGGTGTAAAGTGCTAACAGCACTAATGAAAACTGAATGCAGCTGCTTTAAAAGGTAAAAATTGAGCTACCGTGTGATGCGGCAGGGCACCTTCTGGGCCTATAACCTAAGACCACCAGAATCGGAAAGACAGAGGCAGGCAAATGTGCACTGCAGCAATATTGAAAGAGCCAAGACATGGAAGCAAAAAAAAGCTCCATAAACAGATGAATGGACAAAGAAGAAGTGGTATATGTACAGAATGGAATATTAGCCACGAAAAAAAATAAAAGAATGGCATATGCAGCACCACGGATGAGCCTAGAGATAATCACACAACGTGAAGTAAGTCAGATTGCGAAAGACAAATGTTCTACGATATCACTTATGTTATCTGAAAATTCATAAAAATGAACATATTTCCATAGGGAAAGACGATCTCAGATGGAGAAGACAAACTTATGGTTAAGCCAAAGAAAAGGTGTGAGGAATGGACAAATTAGGATATTGGGGTTAACAAACATATACTAATACATATAAAATATATCATCCCCAAAGACCTATGGAATACCAAGAGTGGTCTATTCAACACTCTACAATAACCTACATGGAAAAGGACACAAAGATCAATAGATATATGTATATGTGTACATGAACAAGATTCTGTGCAGCTAGAACAAAAGACATTTTAAAATCCAATTTGCTCTGATAAAAATGAAAACTTAAAGACACAAACAAGAATTAAGGAGGCTAAAACTTATGGGGGTTTGTCCTGACACATTCCACTCTAATCTGCAACCTAAAAGCACAACTTGCAGCAAGGTTCTGTTTCCCTAGCAAGCAGAGTTGCCAACGTAGAAATGCTGCCACCTTAAGGCCGTTTCCTCAAACAGCAGCTTTAAATCCACTGCTAATGGTCACTGATATTCACAAGGACTGCAGGGCTGTAAATGACTCATGCCCTCAAAAACTGTCCTGGGGTAGGGAATGGCCAAAAAAATCCAAACGCGGCAAATTTTTCAAGAAGGAAATTTGAAGTTGTAAGTTTAGCTGAATCTTAAAAAAAAAATGAAAAGGACATTGATCCACGCAAAACATCAGGAATTATTAGACGCATGCAAATCCAATCTACACAAACGTATCACCTCACACCAGTCAGAATGACCATCAGCAAAACGTCAACAAACAATAGATGTTGAAGAAGTTGTGGAGAATAGCGTAACCTCTCGGTCTAAGTGGGATGTAAACTGGTAACCGCCAATAATAGGAACAGAATGGCAGTGCGTTGAAAGGTAAAAATTGAGTCCCCATATGATCCGGAAGGCCCACTATTGGGCCTGTCACCTGTGAAAGCCAGAATCAAAAAGACACAGGATGGAACATCGTGTATTGCAGCAGTATTTACAATAGCCAAGACATGGAAGCAACAAAAATGTCCATCATCAGATGAATGGACGAAAAAGTGGTCCATGTACACAATGCAATATTAGACACAGAAAAGAATGAAACAATGCCGTTTGCAGCACCATAGACGAGGCTACAGACAATCACACACCTTGAAGTAAGTCAGAAAGCGAGAGACACATATCCTATGATATCACGTATAGGTCTTATCTAAAAATTGATAGGAATGAACCTATTTCCACAGAGAGGGACACTCACGTGTTCAGAAAACAAGCTTGTGCTTAACCAAACGGAAAGGTGTGAGGAATGTATAACGGAGGATATTGGGTTTAACAGACATATGCTAGGTTTAACAGACATATGCTAATACTTATAAAATATATAATCATCAGACATACCGAATACCAAGAGAGGTCTACACAACATTCTGTAATAATCTCTACGGAACAGGATCCAAACATGAAAAGATATACGAATCAATGAAAGACATTCTGTACACCTAGAACAAACACAACATTGCAATCAAATTTGCTCTGAGAAAAATGAAAATTAAACTGAGAATATCAACAACAAATAAGTAGACATAGTTTCTGGGGGTTTGTCCTGGCACATTCCACTCTACTTTACAACCTACAAACAGGACTTCCAGGAAGGCTGTGTTGCCCTAGTAACCAGAGTTGGGAATATAGAAATGCTGCCCCTTGTGGCCGTTTCTGCAACAGCAGCTTTAAATGCAGAACTAATGGTCATGTGATATTCACAATTACTACAGGGCTGTAAAGGACACCTGCCCTCAAAAAATGTCCTGGTGCAGGTAATGGCCACAGGAATTCAGGGAACATGGCAAATTTTTCAAGGAAACAATTTGAAGAGGTGAGTTTCTCTGTTTTACTTAAAAAAAAAAACGTAGATGAAAGCTCAATATCGGGAATTATTAGACGCATGCAAATCCAACCTACAAGAAGGTATCACCACCCAACACTCAAAATGCCATCAGTAAAAAGTCTACAAACAATAAATTCTGAAGGGGTTTAGAGAACTGTGTACCCTCTAGTTGCTGGTGGCATGTAACTGGTAACAGCCAGTAGTGAGAACAGAATGGAGGTGCGTTGAAAGGGAAAAATTTGAACCACCATATGATCTAGTAGGCCCACTGCTGGGCCTAATCCCTGAGAAGACCAGAATCCAAAAGACACAGGCTGGCAATCCTGCACTGCATCAATATTTAGCATTGCCAAGACTTGGAAGTAACCAAATGTCCATCCACAGATGAATGCACAAAGAAGAAGTGGTCCATGTACACAATGCAATATTCGCCATGGAAAAGGATGAAACACTGCTCTTTGCAGCACCATAGATGAGCCTAGAGATAATCACAGAACATGAGGTAAGTCGGAAAGCAGCCGACAAATAACCTGTGATATCACTCCTAGCTGTTACCTAACAACTGACACGTAATGAACATATTTCCACAGAGAAAGACTCTCACAGACTTAGAAAACAAACTATGGTTATCTAAAAGGAAAGGTGGGAGGAATGGACACATTAAGATTAGGGTTACCGTACGTATACAAATACATATTAAACACACGTATCAAAAAGACCGACCATATACCAAGGGAGGTCTACTGAACGCGCTGTAATAATTTACACGGGGGCTTGCCTGGTGGCACCGTGGTTAAGAATCCACCTGCCAATGCAGGGGACACAGGTTCGATCCCTGGTTCGGGAAGGTCCCACATGCAGCAGAGCAACTAAGCCCGTGCACCACAACTAATGAGCCTACGCTCTGGAGCCCACGAGCCATAACTACTGAGCCCATGCACCACAACTACTGAAGCCCACACGCCTAGAGCCCGTGCTCCGCAACAAGAGAAGCACTGCAGTGAGAAGCCGGTGCACCGCAACGGAGAGTAGCCCCCGCTCACCACAACTGGAGAAAGCCCACATGCAGCAACGAAGATCCAACTCAGCCAAAAATAAATAAATAAATAAAATAAATTTATTTAAAAAAATAATAGTAATTTACATGGGAAGAGGATCTGTACATGAGTAGATATATATAATGTTCAATTGAACCTGATTGTGCACACCCAGAACAAACACTATTCTGCTCATTACCCAATTTAAAAAATTAAAACCACGAACAACAATTAATGAGACATAAAGTTATTGGGGTTTTCCCTGGCACATCCCATTCTAATTTACAACCTAGGAACACAACTTTCAGGAAGGCTCTGCTGCCCTAGTAACCAGACTTGGGAATGGAGAAATGCTGCCGCCTTGTGGCCGTTTCCCACAACAGCAGCTTTAAACACAGGGCTAAGGGTCACTTGAGATTCACAGTAATTGTAGGGCCGTAAATGACACGTGTCCTCAAAAAATGTCCTGGGGTAGGTAATGGCCAAGAAAGTTCACAACACGGAAAATTTTTCAAGAAAACAATTTGAAGAGGTAAGTGTTACTCACTCGGTTGTTTTAAAAAAGAAGAACATGGATAAAAGCTCAATATCAGGAATTATTGGTTGGATGCAAATCCAAACTACAAAAAGATTTCACCACCCAATATTCAAATGCCATCCGTAAAAAGTCTACAAACCATGCATGCTGACGGGTTGGGGAGAAATGCATACCCACTATGCTGTTGGTTGGATGTAAACTGGTAACAGCTAATCATGAGAACAGAACGGAGCTGCGCTTAAAAGGTAAAAATGAGCTACCATATCATGCGGCCGATCCCTAATGGGCCTATACCCTAAGAAGACCAGAATGGGAAGGCACAGACAGGCAAACATGCACTGCAGCAATATTTACAATAGCCAAGCCATGCAAGCAAACAAAATGTCCATCAACAGACAAATGGACAAAGAAGAAGTGGTGTACGTACCGAATGGAATAGTAGCCTCGGGAAAAAAATGAACAATGCCGTTTTCAGGACTACACATGAGCCTAGAAATAATCATAGTACGTTAAGTAAGTCAAAAAGGAATGACAAATATCCTATGATATCATTTTATACGTGTTATCCATCCTAAGATTGCTCCCAATGAACATATTTCCACAGAAAAACACACTCACAGACTGATAAAACAAACTAATGGTTAACCAAAATGAAAGGTGGGAGGATGGATAAATTAGGATTATGGGGGTAGCATACATATACTAATGTATGTTAAATGTATATAAACATATAACATATAAACTATATGAATTATATAATCACCAATACATATAAAATATATCATGACAAAACACCTACCAAATACCAAGGGAGGTCTACTCAACATTCTGTAATAACATACATGCTAACCGGATCCGAAGATGAACAGACATATGTATGAATCATTGACCAGATTCTGTACAGCCAGACAATCACAACACTCTAATCAAATTTCCTCCGATAAGAAATATAAATTAAATTTAAAAACGAACATAAGTAAGGAGACATAAACTTCTGGGGGCTTGTCCCAGCACATTCCACTCTAATTTACAACCGAGGAACACGACGTCAGGAAGACTCTGTTAGCCCTAGTAACAAGAGTTGAGAACGTAATAATGCTGCGCCTTGTGGCTGTTTCCCACAACAGCAGCTTTAAACACAGTGCTAATGGTCGCTTAATAGTCACGAGGACTGCGGGGCTGTAAATGATACCTGCCCTCAAAAAATGTCCTGGGGTAGGAATAGGCAAGAAATTTCAACACATGACAAAGTTTTCAAGAAGTCAATATGAGAGGGAAGTTGTACTCACTCTTTAAAAAAAAGAAAAGAAAAAAAAAGACATGCCTAAAGCTCAGTATAAGGAATTATTAGCTGCATGCAAATCCCACGTCCACAAAGGTTTCAGCTCACACCAGTCAAATGACCATCAGCAAAAAGTCTACACACTATAAATGCTGAAGAGGTTTTAGGGAACTGTGTACCTTCTAGCTGCTGATGGGGTGTAAAGTGCTAACAGCACTAATGAAAACTGAATGCAGCTGCTTTAAAAGGTAAAAATTGAGCTACCGTGTGATGCGGCAGGGCACCTTCTGGGCCTATAACCTAAGACCACCAGAATCGGAAAGACAGAGGCAGGCAAATGTGCACTGCAGCAATATTGAAAGAGCCAAGACATGGAAGCAAAAAAAGCTCCATAAACAGATGAATGGACAAAGAAGAAGTGGTATATGTACAGAATGGAATATTAGCCACGAAAAAAAATAAAAGAATGGCATATGCAGCACCACGGATGAGCCTAGAGATAATCACACAACGTGAAGTAAGTCAGATTGCGAAAGACAAATGTTCTACGATATCACTTATGTTATCTGAAAATTCATAAAATGAACATATTTCCATAGGGAAAGACGATCTCAGATGGAGAAGACAAACTTATGGTTAAGCCAAAGAAAAGGTGTGAGGAATGGACAAATTAGGATATTGGGGTTAACAAACATATACTAATACATATAAAATATATCATCCCCAAAGACCTATGGAATACCAAGAGTGGTCTATTCAACACTCTACAATAACCTACATGGAAAAGGACACAAAGATCAATAGATATATGTATATGTGTACATGAACAAGATTCTGTGCAGCTAGAACAAAAGACATTTTAAAATCCAATTTGCTCTGATAAAAATGAAAACTTAAAGACACAAACAAGAATTAAGGAGGCTAAAACTTATGGGGGTTTGTCCTGACACATTCCACTCTAATCTGCAACCTAAAAGCACAACTTGCAGCAAGGTTCTGTTTCCCTAGCAAGCAGAGTTGCCAACGTAGAAATGCTGCCACCTTAAGGCCGTTTCCTCAAACAGCAGCTTTAAATCCACTGCTAATGGTCACTAATATTCACAAGGACTGCAGGGCTGTAAATGACTCATGCCCTCAAAAACTGTCCTGGGGTAGGGAATGGCCAAAAAATCCAAACGCGGCAAATTTTTCAAGAAGGAAATTTGAAGTTGTAAGTTTAGCTGAATCTTAAAAAAAAATGAAAAGGACATTGATCCACGCAAAACATCAGGAATTATTAGACGCATGCAAATCCAATCTACACAAACGTATCACCTCACACCAGTCAGAATGACCATCAGCAAAACGTCAACAAACAATAGATGTTGAAGAAGTTGTGGAGAATAGCGTAACCTCTCGGTCTAAGTGGGATGTAAACTGGTAACCGCCAATAATAGGAACAGAATGGCAGTGCGTTGAAAGGTAAAAATTGAGTCCCCATATGATCCGGAAGGCCCACAATTGGGCCTGTCACCTGTGAAAGCCAGAATCAAAAAGACACAGGATGGAACATCGTGTATTGCAGCAGTATTACAATAGCCAAGACATGGAAGCAACAAAAATGTCCATCATCAGATGAATGGACGAAAAAGTGGTCCATGTACACAATGCAATATTAGACACAGAAAAGAATGAAACAATGCCGTTTGCAGCACCATAGACGAGGCTACAGACAATCACACACCTTGAAGTAAGTCAGAAAGCGAGAGACACATATCCTATGATATCACGTATAGGTCTTATCTAAAAATTGATAGGAATGAACCTATTTCCACAGAGAGGGACACTCACGTGTTCAGAAAACAAGCTTGTGCTTAACCAAACGGAAAGGTGTGAGGAATGTATAACGGAGGATATTGGGTTTAACAGACATATGCTAATACTTATAAAATATATAATCATCAGACATACCGAATACCAAGAGAGGTCTACACAACATTCTGTAATAATCTCTACGGAACAGGATCCAAACATGAAAAGATATACGAATCAATGAAAGACATTCTGTACACCTAGAACAAACACAACATTGCAATCAAATTTGCTCTGAGAAAAATGAAAATTAAACTGAGAATATCAACAACAAATAAGTAGACATAGTTTCTGGGGGTTTGTCCTGGCACATTCCACTCTACTTTACAACCTACAAACAGGACTTCCAGGAAGGCTGTGTTGCCCTAGTAACCAGAGTTGGGAATATAGAAATGCTGCCCCCTTGTGGCCGTTTCCTGCAACAGCAGCTTTAAATGCAGAACTAATGGTCATGTGATATTCACAATTACTACAGGGCTGTAAAGGACACCTGCCCTCAAAAAATGTCCTGGTGCAGGTAATGGCCACAGGAATTCAGGGAACATGGCAAATTTTTCAAGGAAACAATTTGAAGAGGTGAGTTTCTCTGTTTTACTTAAAAAAAAAAAGTAGATGAAAGCTCAATATCGGGAATTATTAGACGCATGCAAATCCAACCTACAAGAAGGTATCACCACCCAACACTCAAAATGCCATCAGTAAAAAGTCTACAAACAATAAATTCTGAAGGGGTTTTAGAGAACTGTGTACCCTCTAGTTGCTGGTGGCATGTAAACTGGTAACAGCCAGTAGTGAGAACAGAATGGAGGTGCGTTGAAAGGGAAAAATTTGAACCACCATATGATCTAGTAGGCCCACTGCTGGGCCTAATCCCTGAGAAGACCAGAATCCAAAAGACACAGGCTGGCAATCCTGCACTGCATCAATATTTAGCATTGCCAAGACTTGGAAGTAACCAAAATGTCCATCCACAGATGAATGCACAAAGAAGAAGTGGTCCATGTACACAATGCAATATTCGCCATGGAAAAGGATGAAACACTGCTCTTTGCAGCACCATAGATGAGCCTAGAGATAATCACAGAACATGAGGTAAGTCGGAAAGCAGCCGACAAATAACCTGTGATATCACTCCTAGCTGTTACCTAACAACTGACACGTATGAACATATTTCCACAGAGAAAGACTCTCACAGACTTAGAAAACAAACTATGGTTATCTAAAAGGAAAGGTGGGAGGAATGGACACATTAAGATTAGGGTTACCGTACGTATACAAATACATATTAAACACACGTATCAAAAAGACCGACCATATACCAAGGGAGGTCTACTGAACGCGCTGTAATAATTTACACGGGGGCTTGCCTGGTGGCACCGTGGTTAAGAATCCACCTGCCAATGCAGGGGACACAGGTTCGATCCCTGGTTCGGGAAGGTCCCACATGCAGCAGAGCAACTAAGCCCGTGCACCACAACTAATGAGCCTACGCTCTGGAGCCCATGAGCCATAACTACTGAGCCCATGCACCACAACTACTGAAGCCCACACGCCTAGAGCCCGTGCTCCGCAACAAGAGAAGCCACTGCAGTGAGAAGCCGGTGCACCGCAACGGAGAGTAGCCCCCGCTCACCGCAACTGGAGAAAGCCCACATGCAGCAACGAAGATCCAACTCAGCCAAAAATAAATAAATAAATAAAATAAATTTATTTAAAAAAATAATAGTAATTTACATGGGAAGAGGATCTGTACATGAGTAGATATATATAATGTTCAATTGAACCTGATTGTGCACACCCAGAACAAACACTATTCTGCTCATTACCCCAATTTAAAAAATTAAAACCACGAACAACAATTAATGAGACATAAAGTTATTGGGGTTTTCCCTGGCACATCCCATTCTAATTTACAACCTAGGAACACAACTTTCAGGAAGGCTCTGCTGCCCTAGTAACCAGACTTGGGAATGGAGAAATGCTGCCGCCTTGTGGCCGTTTCCCACAACAGCAGCTTTAAACACAGGGCTAAGGGTCACTTGAGATTCACAGTAATTGTAGGGCCGTAAATGACACGTGTCCTCAAAAAATGTCCTGGGGTAGGTAATGGCCAAGAAAGTTCACAACACGGAAAATTTTTCAAGAAAACAATTTGAAGAGGTAAGTGTTACTCACTCGGTTGTTTTAAAAAAAGAAGAACATGGATAAAAGCTCAATATCAGGAATTATTGGTTGGATGCAAATCCAAACTACAAAAAGATTTCACCACCCAATATTCAAAATGCCATCCGTAAAAAGTCTACAAACCATGCATGCTGACGGGTTGGGGGAGAAATGCATACCCACTATGCTGTTGGTTGGATGTAAACTGGTAACAGCTAATCATGAGAACAGAACGGAGCTGCGCTTAAAAGGTAAAAATTGAGCTACCATATCATGCGGCCGATCCCCTAATGGGCCTATACCCTAAGAAGACCAGAATGGGAAAGGCACAGACAGGCAAACATGCACTGCAGCAATATTTACAATAGCCAAGCCATGCAAGCAAACAAAATGTCCATCAACAGACAAATGGACAAAGAAGAAGTGGTGTACGTACCGAATGGAATAGTAGCCTCGGGAAAAAAATGAACAATGCCGTTTTCAGGACTACACATGAGCCTAGAAATAATCATAGTACGTTAAGTAAGTCAAAAAGGAATGACAAATATCCTATGATATCATTTATACGTGTTATCCATCCTAAGATTGCTCCCAATGAACATATTTCCACAGAAAAACACACTCACAGACTGATAAAACAAACTAATGGTTAACCAAAATGAAAGGTGGGAGGATGGATAAATTAGGATTATGGGGGTAGCATACATATACTAATGTATGTTAAATGTATATAAACATATAACATATAAACTATATGAATTATATAATCACCAATACATATAAAATATATCATGACAAAACACCTACCAAATACCAAGGGAGGTCTACTCAACATTCTGTAATAACATACATGGTAACCGGATCCGAAGATGAACAGACATATGTATGAATCATTGACCAGATTCTGTACAGCCAGACAATCACAACACTCTAATCAAATTTCCTCCGATAAGAAATATAAATTAAATTTAAAAAACGAACATAAGTAAGGAGACATAAACTTCTGGGGGCTTGTCCCAGCACATTCCACTCTAATTTACAACCGAGGAACACGACGTCCAGGAAGACTCTGTTGCCCTAGTAACAAGAGTTGAGAACGTAATAATGCTGCCGCCTTGTGGCTGTTTCCCACAACAGCAGCTTTAAACACAGTGCTAATGGTCGCTTAATAGTCACGAGGACTGCGGGGCTGTAAATGATACCTGCCCTCAAAAAATGTCCTGGGGTAGGGAATAGGCAAGAAATTTCAACACATGACAAAGTTTTCAAGAAGTCAATATGAGAGGGAAGTTGTACTCACTCTTTAAAAAAAAAGGAAAAGAAAAAAAAAGACATGCCTAAAGCTCAGTATAAGGAATTATTAGCTGCATGCAAATCCCACGTCCACAAAGGTTTCAGCTCACACCAGTCAAATGACCATCAGCAAAAAGTCTACAAACTATAAATGCTGAAGAGGTTTTAGGGAACTGTGTACCTTCTAGCTGCTGATGGGGTGTAAAGTGCTAACAGCACTGATGAAAACTGAATGCAGCTGCTTTAAAAGGTAAAAATTGAGCTACCGTGTGATGCGGCAGGGCACCTTCTGGGCCTATAACCTAAGACCACCAGAATCGGAAAGACAGAGGCAGGCAAATGTGCACTGCAGCAATATTGAAAGAGCCAAGACATGGAAGCAAAAAAAAGCTCCATAAACAGATGAATGGACAAAGAAGAAGTGGTATATGTACAGAATGGAATATTAGCCACGAAAAAAAATAAAAGAATGGCATATGCAGCACCACGGATGAGCCTAGAGATAATCACACAACGTGAAGTAAGTCAGATTGCGAAAGACAAATGTTCTACGATATCACTTATGTTATCTGAAAATTCATAAAAATGAACATATTTCCATAGGGAAAGACGATCTCAGATGGAGAAGACAAACTTATGGTTAAGCCAAAGAAAAGGTGTGAGGAATGGACAAATTAGGATATTGGGGTTAACAAACATATACTAATACATATAAAATATATCATCCCCAAAGACCTATGGAATACCAAGAGTGGTCTATTCAACACTCTACAATAACCTACATGGAAAAGGACACAAAGATCAATAGATATATGTATATGTGTACATGAACAAGATTCTGTGCAGCTAGAACAAAAGACATTTTAAAATCCAATTTGCTCTGATAAAAATGAAAACTTAAAGACACAAACAAGAATTAAGGAGGCTAAAACTTATGGGGGTTTGTCCTGACACATTCCACTCTAATCTGCAACCTAAAAGCACAACTTGCAGCAAGGTTCTGTTTCCCTAGCAAGCAGAGTTGCCAACGTAGAAATGCTGCCACCTTAAGGCCGTTTCCTCAAACAGCAGCTTTAAATCCACTGCTAATGGTCACTGATATTCACAAGGACTGCAGGGCTGTAAATGACTCATGCCCTCAAAAACTGTCCTGGGGTAGGGAATGGCCAAAAAAATCCAAACGCGGCAAATTTTTCAAGAAGGAAATTTGAAGTTGTAAGTTTAGCTGAATCTTAAAAAAAAAATGAAAAGGACATTGATCCACGCAAAACATCAGGAATTATTAGACGCATGCAAATCCAATCTACACAAACGTATCACCTCACACCAGTCAGAATGACCATCAGCAAAACGTCAACAAACAATAGATGTTGAAGAAGTTGTGGAGAATAGCGTAACCTCTCGGTCTAAGTGGGATGTAAACTGGTAACCGCCAATAATAGGAACAGAATGGCAGTGCGTTGAAAGGTAAAAATTGAGTCCCCATATGATCCGGAAGGCCCACTATTGGGCCTGTCACCTGTGAAAGCCAGAATCAAAAAGACACAGGATGGAACATCGTGTATTGCAGCAGTATTTACAATAGCCAAGACATGGAAGCAACAAAAATGTCCATCATCAGATGAATGGACGAAAAAGTGGTCCATGTACACAATGCAATATTAGACACAGAAAAGAATGAAACAATGCCGTTTGCAGCACCATAGACGAGGCTACAGACAATCACACACCTTGAAGTAAGTCAGAAAGCGAGAGACACATATCCTATGATATCACGTATAGGTCTTATCTAAAAATTGATAGGAATGAACCTATTTCCACAGAGAGGGACACTCACGTGTTCAGAAAACAAGCTTGTGCTTAACCAAACGGAAAGGTGTGAGGAATGTATAACGGAGGATATTGGGTTTAACAGACATATGCTAATACTTATAAAATATATAATCATCAGACATACCGAATACCAAGAGAGGTCTACACAACATTCTGTAATAATCTCTACGGAACAGGATCCAAACATGAAAAGATATACGAATCAATGAAAGACATTCTGTACACCTAGAACAAACACAACATTGCAATCAAATTTGCTCTGAGAAAAATGAAAATTAAACTGAGAATATCAACAACAAATAAGTAGACATAGTTTCTGGGGGTTTGTCCTGGCACATTCCACTCTACTTTACAACCTACAAACAGGACTTCCAGGAAGGCTGTGTTGCCCTAGTAACCAGAGTTGGGAATATAGAAATGCTGCCCCCTTGTGGCCGTTTCCTGCAACAGCAGCTTTAAATGCAGAACTAATGGTCATGTGATATTCACAATTACTACAGGGCTGTAAAGGACACCTGCCCTCAAAAAATGTCCTGGTGCAGGTAATGGCCACAGGAATTCAGGGAACATGGCAAATTTTTCAAGGAAACAATTTGAAGAGGTGAGTTTCTCTGTTTTACTTAAAAAAAAAAACGTAGATGAAAGCTCAATATCGGGAATTATTAGACGCATGCAAATCCAACCTACAAGAAGGTATCACCACCCAACACTCAAAATGCCATCAGTAAAAAGTCTACAAACAATAAATTCTGAAGGGGTTTTAGAGAACTGTGTACCCTCTAGTTGCTGGTGGCATGTAAACTGGTAACAGCCAGTAGTGAGAACAGAATGGAGGTGCGTTGAAAGGGAAAAATTTGAACCACCATATGATCTAGTAGGCCCACTGCTGGGCCTAATCCCTGAGAAGACCAGAATCCAAAAGACACAGGCTGGCAATCCTGCACTGCATCAATATTTAGCATTGCCAAGACTTGGAAGTAACCAAAATGTCCATCCACAGATGAATGCACAAAGAAGAAGTGGTCCATGTACACAATGCAATATTCGCCATGGAAAAGGATGAAACACTGCTCTTTGCAGCACCATAGATGAGCCTAGAGATAATCACAGAACATGAGGTAAGTCGGAAAGCAGCCGACAAATAACCTGTGATATCACTCCTAGCTGTTACCTAACAACTGACACGTATGAACATATTTCCACAGAGAAAGACTCTCACAGACTTAGAAAACAAACTATGGTTATCTAAAAGGAAAGGTGGGAGGAATGGACACATTAAGATTAGGGTTACCGTACGTATACAAATACATATTAAACACACGTATCAAAAAGACCGACCATATACCAAGGGAGGTCTACTGAACGCGCTGTAATAATTTACACGGGGGCTTGCCTGGTGGCACCGTGGTTAAGAATCCACCTGCCAATGCAGGGGACACAGGTTCGATCCCTGGTTCGGGAAGGTCCCACATGCAGCAGAGCAACTAAGCCCGTGCACCACAACTAATGAGCCTACGCTCTGGAGCCCACGAGCCATAACTACTGAGCCCATGCACCACAACTACTGAAGCCCACACGCCTAGAGCCCGTGCTCCGCAACAAGAGAAGCCACTGCAGTGAGAAGCCGGTGCACCGCAACGGAGAGTAGCCCCCGCTCACCACAACTGGAGAAAGCCCACATGCAGCAACGAAGATCCAACTCAGCCAAAAATAAATAAATAAATAAAATAAATTTATTTAAAAAAATAATAGTAATTTACATGGGAAGAGGATCTGTACATGAGTAGATATATATAATGTTCAATTGAACCTGATTGTGCACACCCAGAACAAACACTATTCTGCTCATTACCCCAATTTAAAAAATTAAAACCACGAACAACAATTAATGAGACATAAAGTTATTGGGGTTTTCCCTGGCACATCCCATTCTAATTTACAACCTAGGAACACAACTTTCAGGAAGGCTCTGCTGCCCTAGTAACCAGACTTGGGAATGGAGAAATGCTGCCGCCTTGTGGCCGTTTCCCACAACAGCAGCTTTAAACACAGGGCTAAGGGTCACTTGAGATTCACAGTAATTGTAGGGCCGTAAATGACACGTGTCCTCAAAAAATGTCCTGGGGTAGGTAATGGCCAAGAAAGTTCACAACACGGAAAATTTTTCAAGAAAACAATTTGAAGAGGTAAGTGTTACTCACTCGGTTGTTTTAAAAAAAGAAGAACATGGATAAAAGCTCAATATCAGGAATTATTGGTTGGATGCAAATCCAAACTACAAAAAGATTTCACCACCCAATATTCAAAATGCCATCCGTAAAAAGTCTACAAACCATGCATGCTGACGGGTTGGGGGAGAAATGCATACCCACTATGCTGTTGGTTGGATGTAAACTGGTAACAGCTAATCATGAGAACAGAACGGAGCTGCGCTTAAAAGGTAAAAATTGAGCTACCATATCATGCGGCCGATCCCCTAATGGGCCTATACCCTAAGAAGACCAGAATGGGAAAGGCACAGACAGGCAAACATGCACTGCAGCAATATTTACAATAGCCAAGCCATGCAAGCAAACAAAATGTCCATCAACAGACAAATGGACAAAGAAGAAGTGGTGTACGTACCGAATGGAATAGTAGCCTCGGGAAAAAAATGAACAATGCCGTTTTCAGGACTACACATGAGCCTAGAAATAATCATAGTACGTTAAGTAAGTCAAAAAGGAATGACAAATATCCTATGATATCATTTATACGTGTTATCCATCCTAAGATTGCTCCCAATGAACATATTTCCACAGAAAAACACACTCACAGACTGATAAAACAAACTAATGGTTAACCAAAATGAAAGGTGGGAGGATGGATAAATTAGGATTATGGGGGTAGCATACATATACTAATGTATGTTAAATGTATATAAACATATAACATATAAACTATATGAATTATATAATCACCAATACATATAAAATATATCATGACAAAACACCTACCAAATACCAAGGGAGGTCTACTCAACATTCTGTAATAACATACATGCTAACCGGATCCGAAGATGAACAGACATATGTATGAATCATTGACCAGATTCTGTACAGCCAGACAATCACAACACTCTAATCAAATTTCCTCCGATAAGAAATATAAATTAAATTTAAAAAACGAACATAAGTAAGGAGACATAAACTTCTGGGGGCTTGTCCCAGCACATTCCACTCTAATTTACAACCGAGGAACACGACGTCCAGGAAGACTCTGTTGCCCTAGTAACAAGAGTTGAGAACGTAATAATGCTGCCGCCTTGTGGCTGTTTCCCACAACAGCAGCTTTAAACACAGTGCTAATGGTCGCTTAATAGTCACGAGGACTGCGGGGCTGTAAATGATACCTGCCCTCAAAAAATGTCCTGGGGTAGGGAATAGGCAAGAAATTTCAACACATGACAAAGTTTTCAAGAAGTCAATATGAGAGGGAAGTTGTACTCACTCTTTAAAAAAAAAGGAAAAGAAAAAAAAAGACATGCCTAAAGCTCAGTATAAGGAATTATTAGCTGCATGCAAATCCCACGTCCACAAAGGTTTCAGCTCACACCAGTCAAATGACCATCAGCAAAAAGTCTACAAACTATAAATGCTGAAGAGGTTTTAGGGAACTGTGTACCTTCTAGCTGCTGATGGGGTGTAAAGTGCTAACAGCACTAATGAAAACTGAATGCAGCTGCTTTAAAAGGTAAAAATTGAGCTACCGTGTGATGCGGCAGGGCACCTTCTGGGCCTATAACCTAAGACCACCAGAATCGGAAAGACAGAGGCAGGCAAATGTGCACTGCAGCAATATTGAAAGAGCCAAGACATGGAAGCAAAAAAAAGCTCCATAAACAGATGAATGGACAAAGAAGAAGTGGTATATGTACAGAATGGAATATTAGCCACGAAAAAAAATAAAAGAATGGCATATGCAGCACCACGGATGAGCCTAGAGATAATCACACAACGTGAAGTAAGTCAGATTGCGAAAGACAAATGTTCTACGATATCACTTATGTTATCTGAAAATTCATAAAAATGAACATATTTCCATAGGGAAAGACGATCTCAGATGGAGAAGACAAACTTATGGTTAAGCCAAAGAAAAGGTGTGAGGAATGGACAAATTAGGATATTGGGGTTAACAAACATATACTAATACATATAAAATATATCATCCCCAAAGACCTATGGAATACCAAGAGTGGTCTATTCAACACTCTACAATAACCTACATGGAAAAGGACACAAAGATCAATAGATATATGTATATGTGTACATGAACAAGATTCTGTGCAGCTAGAACAAAAGACATTTTAAAATCCAATTTGCTCTGATAAAAATGAAAACTTAAAGACACAAACAAGAATTAAGGAGGCTAAAACTTATGGGGGTTTGTCCTGACACATTCCACTCTAATCTGCAACCTAAAAGCACAACTTGCAGCAAGGTTCTGTTTCCCTAGCAAGCAGAGTTGCCAACGTAGAAATGCTGCCACCTTAAGGCCGTTTCCTCAAACAGCAGCTTTAAATCCACTGCTAATGGTCACTAATATTCACAAGGACTGCAGGGCTGTAAATGACTCATGCCCTCAAAAACTGTCCTGGGGTAGGGAATGGCCAAAAAAATCCAAACGCGGCAAATTTTTCAAGAAGGAAATTTGAAGTTGTAAGTTTAGCTGAATCTTAAAAAAAAAATGAAAAGGACATTGATCCACGCAAAACATCAGGAATTATTAGACGCATGCAAATCCAATCTACACAAACGTATCACCTCACACCAGTCAGAATGACCATCAGCAAAACGTCAACAAACAATAGATGTTGAAGAAGTTGTGGAGAATAGCGTAACCTCTCGGTCTAAGTGGGATGTAAACTGGTAACCGCCAATAATAGGAACAGAATGGCAGTGCGTTGAAAGGTAAAAATTGAGTCCCCATATGATCCGGAAGGCCCACAATTGGGCCTGTCACCTGTGAAAGCCAGAATCAAAAAGACACAGGATGGAACATCGTGTATTGCAGCAGTATTTACAATAGCCAAGACATGGAAGCAACAAAAATGTCCATCATCAGATGAATGGACGAAAAAGTGGTCCATGTACACAATGCAATATTAGACACAGAAAAGAATGAAACAATGCCGTTTGCAGCACCATAGACGAGGCTACAGACAATCACACACCTTGAAGTAAGTCAGAAAGCGAGAGACACATATCCTATGATATCACGTATAGGTCTTATCTAAAAATTGATAGGAATGAACCTATTTCCACAGAGAGGGACACTCACGTGTTCAGAAAACAAGCTTGTGCTTAACCAAACGGAAAGGTGTGAGGAATGTATAACGGAGGATATTGGGTTTAACAGACATATGCTAATACTTATAAAATATATAATCATCAGACATACCGAATACCAAGAGAGGTCTACACAACATTCTGTAATAATCTCTACGGAACAGGATCCAAACATGAAAAGATATACGAATCAATGAAAGACATTCTGTACACCTAGAACAAACACAACATTGCAATCAAATTTGCTCTGAGAAAAATGAAAATTAAACTGAGAATATCAACAACAAATAAGTAGACATAGTTTCTGGGGGTTTGTCCTGGCACATTCCACTCTACTTTACAACCTACAAACAGGACTTCCAGGAAGGCTGTGTTGCCCTAGTAACCAGAGTTGGGAATATAGAAATGCTGCCCCCTTGTGGCCGTTTCCTGCAACAGCAGCTTTAAATGCAGAACTAATGGTCATGTGATATTCACAATTACTACAGGGCTGTAAAGGACACCTGCCCTCAAAAAATGTCCTGGTGCAGGTAATGGCCACAGGAATTCAGGGAACATGGCAAATTTTTCAAGGAAACAATTTGAAGAGGTGAGTTTCTCTGTTTTACTTAAAAAAAAAAACGTAGATGAAAGCTCAATATCGGGAATTATTAGACGCATGCAAATCCAACCTACAAGAAGGTATCACCACCCAACACTCAAAATGCCATCAGTAAAAAGTCTACAAACAATAAATTCTGAAGGGGTTTTAGAGAACTGTGTACCCTCTAGTTGCTGGTGGCATGTAAACTGGTAACAGCCAGTAGTGAGAACAGAATGGAGGTGCGTTGAAAGGGAAAAATTTGAACCACCATATGATCTAGTAGGCCCACTGCTGGGCCTAATCCCTGAGAAGACCAGAATCCAAAAGACACAGGCTGGCAATCCTGCACTGCATCAATATTTAGCATTGCCAAGACTTGGAAGTAACCAAAATGTCCATCCACAGATGAATGCACAAAGAAGAAGTGGTCCATGTACACAATGCAATATTCGCCATGGAAAAGGATGAAACACTGCTCTTTGCAGCACCATAGATGAGCCTAGAGATAATCACAGAACATGAGGTAAGTCGGAAAGCAGCCGACAAATAACCTGTGATATCACTCCTAGCTGTTACCTAACAACTGACACGTATGAACATATTTCCACAGAGAAAGACTCTCACAGACTTAGAAAACAAACTATGGTTATCTAAAAGGAAAGGTGGGAGGAATGGACACATTAAGATTAGGGTTACCGTACGTATACAAATACATATTAAACACACGTATCAAAAAGACCGACCATATACCAAGGGAGGTCTACTGAACGCGCTGTAATAATTTACACGGGGGCTTGCCTGGTGGCACCGTGGTTAAGAATCCACCTGCCAATGCAGGGGACACAGGTTCGATCCCTGGTTCGGGAAGGTCCCACATGCAGCAGAGCAACTAAGCCCGTGCACCACAACTAATGAGCCTACGCTCTGGAGCCCATGAGCCATAACTACTGAGCCCATGCACCACAACTACTGAAGCCCACACGCCTAGAGCCCGTGCTCCGCAACAAGAGAAGCCACTGCAGTGAGAAGCCGGTGCACCGCAACGGAGAGTAGCCCCCGCTCACCGCAACTGGAGAAAGCCCACATGCAGCAACGAAGATCCAACTCAGCCAAAAATAAATAAATAAATAAAATAAATTTATTTTAAAAAATAATAGTAATTTACATGGGAAGAGGATCTGTACATGAGTAGATATATATAATGTTCAATTGAACCTGATTGTGCACACCCAGAACAAACACTATTCTGCTCATTACCCCAATTTAAAAAATTAAAACCACGAACAACAATTAATGAGACATAAAGTTATTGGGGTTTTCCCTGGCACATCCCATTCTAATTTACAACCTAGGAACACAACTTTCAGGAAGGCTCTGCTGCCCTAGTAACCAGACTTGGGAATGGAGAAATGCTGCCGCCTTGTGGCCGTTTCCCACAACAGCAGCTTTAAACACAGGGCTAAGGGTCACTTGAGATTCACAGTAATTGTAGGGCCGTAAATGACACGTGTCCTCAAAAAATGTCCTGGGGTAGGTAATGGCCAAGAAAGTTCACAACACGGAAAATTTTTCAAGAAAACAATTTGAAGAGGTAAGTGTTACTCACTCGGTTGTTTTAAAAAAAGAAGAACATGGATAAAAGCTCAATATCAGGAATTATTGGTTGGATGCAAATCCAAACTACAAAAAGATTTCACCACCCAATATTCAAAATGCCATCCGTAAAAAGTCTACAAACCATGCATGCTGACGGGTTGGGGGAGAAATGCATACCCACTATGCTGTTGGTTGGATGTAAACTGGTAACAGCTAATCATGAGAACAGAACGGAGCTGCGCTTAAAAGGTAAAAATTGAGCTACCATATCATGCGGCCGATCCCCTAATGGGCCTATACCCTAAGAAGACCAGAATGGGAAAGGCACAGACAGGCAAACATGCACTGCAGCAATATTTACAATAGCCAAGCCATGCAAGCAAACAAAATGTCCATCAACAGACAAATGGACAAAGAAGAAGTGGTGTACGTACCGAATGGAATAGTAGCCTCGGGAAAAAAATGAACAATGCCGTTTTCAGGACTACACATGAGCCTAGAAATAATCATAGTACGTTAAGTAAGTCAAAAAGGAATGACAAATATCCTATGATATCATTTATACGTGTTATCCATCCTAAGATTGCTCCCAATGAACATATTTCCACAGAAAAACACACTCACAGACTGATAAAACAAACTAATGGTTAACCAAAATGAAAGGTGGGAGGATGGATAAATTAGGATTATGGGGGTAGCATACATATACTAATGTATGTTAAATGTATATAAACATATAACATATAAACTATATGAATTATATAATCACCAATACATATAAAATATATCATGACAAAACACCTACCAAATACCAAGGGAGGTCTACTCAACATTCTGTAATAACATACATGGTAACCGGATCCGAAGATGAACAGACATATGTATGAATCATTGACCAGATTCTGTACAGCCAGACAATCACAACACTCTAATCAAATTTCCTCCGATAAGAAATATAAATTAAATTTAAAAAACGAACATAAGTAAGGAGACATAAACTTCTGGGGGCTTGTCCCAGCACATTCCACTCTAATTTACAACCGAGGAACACGACGTCCAGGAAGACTCTGTTGCCCTAGTAACAAGAGTTGAGAACGTAATAATGCTGCCGCCTTGTGGCTGTTTCCCACAACAGCAGCTTTAAACACAGTGCTAATGGTCGCTTAATAGTCACGAGGACTGCGGGGCTGTAAATGATACCTGCCCTCAAAAAATGTCCTGGGGTAGGGAATAGGCAAGAAATTTCAACACATGACAAAGTTTTCAAGAAGTCAATATGAGAGGGAAGTTGTACTCACTCTTTAAAAAAAAAGGAAAAGAAAAAAAAAGACATGCCTAAAGCTCAGTATAAGGAATTATTAGCTGCATGCAAATCCCACGTCCACAAAGGTTTCAGCTCACACCAGTCAAATGACCATCAGCAAAAAGTCTACAAACTATAAATGCTGAAGAGGTTTTAGGGAACTGTGTACCTTCTAGCTGCTGATGGGGTGTAAAGTGCTAACAGCACTGATGAAAACTGAATGCAGCTGCTTTAAAAGGTAAAAATTGAGCTACCGTGTGATGCGGCAGGGCACCTTCTGGGCCTATAACCTAAGACCACCAGAATCGGAAAGACAGAGGCAGGCAAATGTGCACTGCAGCAATATTGAAAGAGCCAAGACATGGAAGCAAAAAAAAGCTCCATAAACAGATGAATGGACAAAGAAGAAGTGGTATATGTACAGAATGGAATATTAGCCACGAAAAAAAATAAAAGAATGGCATATGCAGCACCACGGATGAGCCTAGAGATAATCACACAACGTGAAGTAAGTCAGATTGCGAAAGACAAATGTTCTACGATATCACTTATGTTATCTGAAAATTCATAAAAATGAACATATTTCCATAGGGAAAGACGATCTCAGATGGAGAAGACAAACTTATGGTTAAGCCAAAGAAAAGGTGTGAGGAATGGACAAATTAGGATATTGGGGTTAACAAACATATACTAATACATATAAAATATATCATCCCCAAAGACCTATGGAATACCAAGAGTGGTCTATTCAACACTCTACAATAACCTACATGGAAAAGGACACAAAGATCAATAGATATATGTATATGTGTACATGAACAAGATTCTGTGCAGCTAGAACAAAAGACATTTTAAAATCCAATTTGCTCTGATAAAAATGAAAACTTAAAGACACAAACAAGAATTAAGGAGGCTAAAACTTATGGGGGTTTGTCCTGACACATTCCACTCTAATCTGCAACCTAAAAGCACAACTTGCAGCAAGGTTCTGTTTCCCTAGCAAGCAGAGTTGCCAACGTAGAAATGCTGCCACCTTAAGGCCGTTTCCTCAAACAGCAGCTTTAAATCCACTGCTAATGGTCACTGATATTCACAAGGACTGCAGGGCTGTAAATGACTCATGCCCTCAAAAACTGTCCTGGGGTAGGGAATGGCCAAAAAAATCCAAACGCGGCAAATTTTTCAAGAAGGAAATTTGAAGTTGTAAGTTTAGCTGAATCTTAAAAAAAAAATGAAAAGGACATTGATCCACGCAAAACATCAGGAATTATTAGACGCATGCAAATCCAATCTACACAAACGTATCACCTCACACCAGTCAGAATGACCATCAGCAAAACGTCAACAAACAATAGATGTTGAAGAAGTTGTGGAGAATAGCGTAACCTCTCGGTCTAAGTGGGATGTAAACTGGTAACCGCCAATAATAGGAACAGAATGGCAGTGCGTTGAAAGGTAAAAATTGAGTCCCCATATGATCCGGAAGGCCCACTATTGGGCCTGTCACCTGTGAAAGCCAGAATCAAAAAGACACAGGATGGAACATCGTGTATTGCAGCAGTATTTACAATAGCCAAGACATGGAAGCAACAAAAATGTCCATCATCAGATGAATGGACGAAAAAGTGGTCCATGTACACAATGCAATATTAGACACAGAAAAGAATGAAACAATGCCGTTTGCAGCACCATAGACGAGGCTACAGACAATCACACACCTTGAAGTAAGTCAGAAAGCGAGAGACACATATCCTATGATATCACGTATAGGTCTTATCTAAAAATTGATAGGAATGAACCTATTTCCACAGAGAGGGACACTCACGTGTTCAGAAAACAAGCTTGTGCTTAACCAAACGGAAAGGTGTGAGGAATGTATAACGGAGGATATTGGGTTTAACAGACATATGCTAATACTTATAAAATATATAATCATCAGACATACCGAATACCAAGAGAGGTCTACACAACATTCTGTAATAATCTCTACGGAACAGGATCCAAACATGAAAAGATATACGAATCAATGAAAGACATTCTGTACACCTAGAACAAACACAACATTGCAATCAAATTTGCTCTGAGAAAAATGAAAATTAAACTGAGAATATCAACAACAAATAAGTAGACATAGTTTCTGGGGGTTTGTCCTGGCACATTCCACTCTACTTTACAACCTACAAACAGGACTTCCAGGAAGGCTGTGTTGCCCTAGTAACCAGAGTTGGGAATATAGAAATGCTGCCCCCTTGTGGCCGTTTCCTGCAACAGCAGCTTTAAATGCAGAACTAATGGTCATGTGATATTCACAATTACTACAGGGCTGTAAAGGACACCTGCCCTCAAAAAATGTCCTGGTGCAGGTAATGGCCACAGGAATTCAGGGAACATGGCAAATTTTTCAAGGAAACAATTTGAAGAGGTGAGTTTCTCTGTTTTACTTAAAAAAAAAAACGTAGATGAAAGCTCAATATCGGGAATTATTAGACGCATGCAAATCCAACCTACAAGAAGGTATCACCACCCAACACTCAAAATGCCATCAGTAAAAAGTCTACAAACAATAAATTCTGAAGGGGTTTTAGAGAACTGTGTACCCTCTAGTTGCTGGTGGCATGTAAACTGGTAACAGCCAGTAGTGAGAACAGAATGGAGGTGCGTTGAAAGGGAAAAATTTGAACCACCATATGATCTAGTAGGCCCACTGCTGGGCCTAATCCCTGAGAAGACCAGAATCCAAAAGACACAGGCTGGCAATCCTGCACTGCATCAATATTTAGCATTGCCAAGACTTGGAAGTAACCAAAATGTCCATCCACAGATGAATGCACAAAGAAGAAGTGGTCCATGTACACAATGCAATATTCGCCATGGAAAAGGATGAAACACTGCTCTTTGCAGCACCATAGATGAGCCTAGAGATAATCACAGAACATGAGGTAAGTCGGAAAGCAGCCGACAAATAACCTGTGATATCACTCCTAGCTGTTACCTAACAACTGACACGTATGAACATATTTCCACAGAGAAAGACTCTCACAGACTTAGAAAACAAACTATGGTTATCTAAAAGGAAAGGTGGGAGGAATGGACACATTAAGATTAGGGTTACCGTACGTATACAAATACATATTAAACACACGTATCAAAAAGACCGACCATATACCAAGGGAGGTCTACTGAACGCGCTGTAATAATTTACACGGGGGCTTGCCTGGTGGCACCGTGGTTAAGAATCCACCTGCCAATGCAGGGGACACAGGTTCGATCCCTGGTTCGGGAAGGTCCCACATGCAGCAGAGCAACTAAGCCCGTGCACCACAACTAATGAGCCTACGCTCTGGAGCCCATGAGCCATAACTACTGAGCCCATGCACCACAACTACTGAAGCCCACACGCCTAGAGCCCGTGCTCCGCAACAAGAGAAGCCACTGCAGTGAGAAGCCGGTGCACCGCAACGGAGAGTAGCCCCCGCTCACCGCAACTGGAGAAAGCCCACATGCAGCAACGAAGATCCAACTCAGCCAAAAATAAATAAATAAATAAAATAAATTTATTTAAAAAAATAATAGTAATTTACATGGGAAGAGGATCTGTACATGAGTAGATATATATAATGTTCAATTGAACCTGATTGTGCACACCCAGAACAAACACTATTCTGCTCATTACCCCAATTTAAAAAATTAAAACCACGAACAACAATTAATGAGACATAAAGTTATTGGGGTTTTCCCTGGCACATCCCATTCTAATTTACAACCTAGGAACACAACTTTCAGGAAGGCTCTGCTGCCCTAGTAACCAGACTTGGGAATGGAGAAATGCTGCCGCCTTGTGGCCGTTTCCCACAACAGCAGCTTTAAACACAGGGCTAAGGGTCACTTGAGATTCACAGTAATTGTAGGGCCGTAAATGACACGTGTCCTCAAAAAATGTCCTGGGGTAGGTAATGGCCAAGAAAGTTCACAACACGGAAAATTTTTCAAGAAAACAATTTGAAGAGGTAAGTGTTACTCACTCGGTTGTTTTAAAAAAAGAAGAACATGGATAAAAGCTCAATATCAGGAATTATTGGTTGGATGCAAATCCAAACTACAAAAAGATTTCACCACCCAATATTCAAAATGCCATCCGTAAAAAGTCTACAAACCATGCATGCTGACGGGTTGGGGGAGAAATGCATACCCACTATGCTGTTGGTTGGATGTAAACTGGTAACAGCTAATCATGAGAACAGAACGGAGCTGCGCTTAAAAGGTAAAAATTGAGCTACCATATCATGCGGCCGATCCCCTAATGGGCCTATACCCTAAGAAGACCAGAATGGGAAAGGCACAGACAGGCAAACATGCACTGCAGCAATATTTACAATAGCCAAGCCATGCAAGCAAACAAAATGTCCATCAACAGACAAATGGACAAAGAAGAAGTGGTGTACGTACCGAATGGAATAGTAGCCTCGGGAAAAAAATGAACAATGCCGTTTTCAGGACTACACATGAGCCTAGAAATAATCATAGTACGTTAAGTAAGTCAAAAAGGAATGACAAATATCCTATGATATCATTTATACGTGTTATCCATCCTAAGATTGCTCCCAATGAACATATTTCCACAGAAAAACACACTCACAGACTGATAAAACAAACTAATGGTTAACCAAAATGAAAGGTGGGAGGATGGATAAATTAGGATTATGGGGGTAGCATACATATACTAATGTATGTTAAATGTATATAAACATATAACATATAAACTATATGAATTATATAATCACCAATACATATAAAATATATCATGACAAAACACCTACCAAATACCAAGGGAGGTCTACTCAACATTCTGTAATAACATACATGGTAACCGGATCCGAAGATGAACAGACATATGTATGAATCATTGACCAGATTCTGTACAGCCAGACAATCACAACACTCTAATCAAATTTCCTCTGATAAGAAATATAAATTAAATTTAAAAAACGAACATAAGTAAGGAGACATAAACTTCTGGGGGCTTGTCCCAGCACATTCCACTCTAATTTACAACCGAGGAACACGACGTCCAGGAAGACTCTGTTGCCCTAGTAACAAGAGTTGAGAACGTAATAATGCTGCCGCCTTGTGGCTGTTTCCCACAACAGCAGCTTTAAACACAGTGCTAATGGTCGCTTAATAGTCACGAGGACTGCGGGGCTGTAAATGATACCTGCCCTCAAAAAATGTCCTGGGGTAGGGAATAGGCAAGAAATTTCAACACATGACAAAGTTTTCAAGAAGTCAATATGAGAGGGAAGTTGTACTCACTCTTTAAAAAAAAAGGAAAAGAAAAAAAAAGACATGCCTAAAGCTCAGTATAAGGAATTATTAGCTGCATGCAAATCCCACGTCCACAAAGGTTTCAGCTCACACCAGTCAAATGACCATCAGCAAAAAGTCTACAAACTATAAATGCTGAAGAGGTTTTAGGGAACTGTGTACCTTCTAGCTGCTGATGGGGTGTAAAGTGCTAACAGCACTAATGAAAACTGAATGCAGCTGCTTTAAAAGGTAAAAATTGAGCTACCGTGTGATGCGGCAGGGCACCTTCTGGGCCTATAACCTAAGACCACCAGAATCGGAAAGACAGAGGCAGGCAAATGTGCACTGCAGCAATATTGAAAGAGCCAAGACATGGAAGCAAAAAAAAGCTCCATAAACAGATGAATGGACAAAGAAGAAGTGGTATATGTACAGAATGGAATATTAGCCACGAAAAAAAATAAAAGAATGGCATATGCAGCACCACGGATGAGCCTAGAGATAATCACACAACGTGAAGTAAGTCAGATTGCGAAAGACAAATGTTCTACGATATCACTTATGTTATCTGAAAATTCATAAAAATGAACATATTTCCATAGGGAAAGACGATCTCAGATGGAGAAGACAAACTTATGGTTAAGCCAAAGAAAAGGTGTGAGGAATGGACAAATTAGGATATTGGGGATAACAAACATATACTAATACATATAAAATATATCATCCCCAAAGACCTATGGAATACCAAGAGTGGTCTATTCAACACTCTACAATAACCTACATGGAAAAGGACACAAAGATCAATAGATATATGTATATGTGTACATGAACAAGATTCTGTGCAGCTAGAACAAAAGACATTTTAAAATCCAATTTGCTCTGATAAAAATGAAAACTTAAAGACACAAACAAGAATTAAGGAGGCTAAAACTTATGGGGGTTTGTCCTGACACATTCCACTCTAATCTGCAACCTAAAAGCACAACTTGCAGCAAGGTTCTGTTTCCCTAGCAAGCAGAGTTGCCAACGTAGAAATGCTGCCACCTTAAGGCCGTTTCCTCAAACAGCAGCTTTAAATCCACTGCTAATGGTCACTGATATTCACAAGGACTGCAGGGCTGTAAATGACTCATGCCCTCAAAAACTGTCCTGGGGTAGGGAATGGCCAAAAAAATCCAAACGCGGCAAATTTTTCAAGAAGGAAATTTGAAGTTGTAAGTTTAGCTGAATCTTAAAAAAAAAATGAAAAGGACATTGATCCACGCAAAACATCAGGAATTATTAGACGCATGCAAATCCAATCTACACAAACGTATCACCTCACACCAGTCAGAATGACCATCAGCAAAACGTCAACAAACAATAGATGTTGAAGAAGTTGTGGAGAATAGCGTAACCTCTCGGTCTAAGTGGGATGTAAACTGGTAACCGCCAATAATAGGAACAGAATGGCAGTGCGTTGAAAGGTAAAAATTGAGTCCCCATATGATCCGGAAGGCCCACTATTGGGCCTGTCACCTGTGAAAGCCAGAATCAAAAAGACACAGGATGGAACATCGTGTATTGCAGCAGTATTTACAATAGCCAAGACATGGAAGCAACAAAAATGTCCATCATCAGATGAATGGACGAAAAAGTGGTCCATGTACACAATGCAATATTAGACACAGAAAAGAATGAAACAATGCCGTTTGCAGCACCATAGACGAGGCTACAGACAATCACACACCTTGAAGTAAGTCAGAAAGCGAGAGACACATATCCTATGATATCACGTATAGGTCTTATCTAAAAATTGATAGGAATGAACCTATTTCCACAGAGAGGGACACTCACGTGTTCAGAAAACAAGCTTGTGCTTAACCAAACGGAAAGGTGTGAGGAATGTATAACGGAGGATATTGGGTTTAACAGACATATGCTAATACTTATAAAATATATAATCATCAGACATACCGAATACCAAGAGAGGTCTACACAACATTCTGTAATAATCTCTACGGAACAGGATCCAAACATGAAAAGATATACGAATCAATGAAAGACATTCTGTACACCTAGAACAAACACAACATTGCAATCAAATTTGCTCTGAGAAAAATGAAAATTAAACTGAGAATATCAACAACAAATAAGTAGACATAGTTTCTGGGGGTTTGTCCTGGCACATTCCACTCTACTTTACAACCTACAAACAGGACTTCCAGGAAGGCTGTGTTGCCCTAGTAACCAGAGTTGGGAATATAGAAATGCTGCCCCCTTGTGGCCGTTTCCTGCAACAGCAGCTTTAAATGCAGAACTAATGGTCATGTGATATTCACAATTACTACAGGGCTGTAAAGGACACCTGCCCTCAAAAAATGTCCTGGTGCAGGTAATGGCCACAGGAATTCAGGGAACATGGCAAATTTTTCAAGGAAACAATTTGAAGAGGTGAGTTTCTCTGTTTTACTTAAAAAAAAAAACGTAGATGAAAGCTCAATATCGGGAATTATTAGACGCATGCAAATCCAACCTACAAGAAGGTATCACCACCCAACACTCAAAATGCCATCAGTAAAAAGTCTACAAACAATAAATTCTGAAGGGGTTTTAGAGAACTGTGTACCCTCTAGTTGCTGGTGGCATGTAAACTGGTAACAGCCAGTAGTGAGAACAGAATGGAGGTGCGTTGAAAGGGAAAAATTTGAACCACCATATGATCTAGTAGGCCCACTGCTGGGCCTAATCCCTGAGAAGACCAGAATCCAAAAGACACAGGCTGGCAATCCTGCACTGCATCAATATTTAGCATTGCCAAGACTTGGAAGTAACCAAAATGTCCATCCACAGATGAATGCACAAAGAAGAAGTGGTCCATGTACACAATGCAATATTCGCCATGGAAAAGGATGAAACACTGCTCTTTGCAGCACCATAGATGAGCCTAGAGATAATCACAGAACATGAGGTAAGTCGGAAAGCAGCCGACAAATAACCTGTGATATCACTCCTAGCTGTTACCTAACAACTGACACGTATGAACATATTTCCACAGAGAAAGACTCTCACAGACTTAGAAAACAAACTATGGTTATCTAAAAGGAAAGGTGGGAGGAATGGACACATTAAGATTAGGGTTACCGTACGTATACAAATACATATTAAACACACGTATCAAAAAGACCGACCATATACCAAGGGAGGTCTACTGAACGCGCTGTAATAATTTACACGGGGGCTTGCCTGGTGGCACCGTGGTTAAGAATCCACCTGCCAATGCAGGGGACACAGGTTCGATCCCTGGTTCGGGAAGGTCCCACATGCAGCAGAGCAACTAAGCCCGTGCACCACAACTAATGAGCCTACGCTCTGGAGCCCATGAGCCATAACTACTGAGCCCATGCACCACAACTACTGAAGCCCACACGCCTAGAGCCCGTGCTCCGCAACAAGAGAAGCCACTGCAGTGAGAAGCCGGTGCACCGCAACGGAGAGTAGCCCCCGCTCACCGCAACTGGAGAAAGCCCACATGCAGCAACGAAGATCCAACTCAGCCAAAAATAAATAAATAAATAAAATAAATTTATTTAAAAAAATAATAGTAATTTACATGGGAAGAGGATCTGTACATGAGTAGATATATATAATGTTCAATTGAACCTGATTGTGCACACCCAGAACAAACACTATTCTGCTCATTACCCCAATTTAAAAAATTAAAACCACGAACAACAATTAATGAGACATAAAGTTATTGGGGTTTTCCCTGGCACATCCCATTCTAATTTACAACCTAGGAACACAACTTTCAGGAAGGCTCTGCTGCCCTAGTAACCAGACTTGGGAATGGAGAAATGCTGCCGCCTTGTGGCCGTTTCCCACAACAGCAGCTTTAAACACAGGGCTAAGGGTCACTTGAGATTCACAGTAATTGTAGGGCCGTAAATGACACGTGTCCTCAAAAAATGTCCTGGGGTAGGTAATGGCCAAGAAAGTTCACAACACGGAAAATTTTTCAAGAAAACAATTTGAAGAGGTAAGTGTTACTCACTCGGTTGTTTTAAAAAAAGAAGAACATGGATAAAAGCTCAATATCAGGAATTATTGGTTGGATGCAAATCCAAACTACAAAAAGATTTCACCACCCAATATTCAAAATGCCATCCGTAAAAAGTCTACAAACCATGCATGCTGACGGGTTGGGGGAGAAATGCATACCCACTATGCTGTTGGTTGGATGTAAACTGGTAACAGCTAATCATGAGAACAGAACGGAGCTGCGCTTAAAAGGTAAAAATTGAGCTACCATATCATGCGGCCGATCCCCTAATGGGCCTATACCCTAAGAAGACCAGAATGGGAAAGGCACAGACAGGCAAACATGCACTGCAGCAATATTTACAATAGCCAAGCCATGCAAGCAAACAAAATGTCCATCAACAGACAAATGGACAAAGAAGAAGTGGTGTACGTACCGAATGGAATAGTAGCCTCGGGAAAAAAATGAACAATGCCGTTTTCAGGACTACACATGAGCCTAGAAATAATCATAGTACGTTAAGTAAGTCAAAAAGGAATGACAAATATCCTATGATATCATTTATACGTGTTATCCATCCTAAGATTGCTCCCAATGAACATATTTCCACAGAAAAACACACTCACAGACTGATAAAACAAACTAATGGTTAACCAAAATGAAAGGTGGGAGGATGGATAAATTAGGATTATGGGGGTAGCATACATATACTAATGTATGTTAAATGTATATAAACATATAACATATAAACTATATGAATTATATAATCACCAATACATATAAAATATATCATGACAAAACACCTACCAAATACCAAGGGAGGTCTACTCAACATTCTGTAATAACATACATGCTAACCGGATCCGAAGATGAACAGACATATGTATGAATCATTGACCAGATTCTGTACAGCCAGACAATCACAACACTCTAATCAAATTTCCTCCGATAAGAAATATAAATTAAATTTAAAAAACGAACATAAGTAAGGAGACATAAACTTCTGGGGGCTTGTCCCAGCACATTCCACTCTAATTTACAACCGAGGAACACGACGTCCAGGAAGACTCTGTTGCCCTAGTAACAAGAGTTGAGAACGTAATAATGCTGCCGCCTTGTGGCTGTTTCCCACAACAGCAGCTTTAAACACAGTGCTAATGGTCGCTTAATAGTCACGAGGACTGCGGGGCTGTAAATGATACCTGCCCTCAAAAAATGTCCTGGGGTAGGGAATAGGCAAGAAATTTCAACACATGACAAAGTTTTCAAGAAGTCAATATGAGAGGGAAGTTGTACTCACTCTTTAAAAAAAAAGGAAAAGAAAAAAAAAGACATGCCTAAAGCTCAGTATAAGGAATTATTAGCTGCATGCAAATCCCACGTCCACAAAGGTTTCAGCTCACACCAGTCAAATGACCATCAGCAAAAAGTCTACAAACTATAAATGCTGAAGAGGTTTTAGGGAACTGTGTACCTTCTAGCTGCTGATGGGGTGTAAAGTGCTAACAGCACTAATGAAAACTGAATGCAGCTGCTTTAAAAGGTAAAAATTGAGCTACCGTGTGATGCGGCAGGGCACCTTCTGGGCCTATAACCTAAGACCACCAGAATCGGAAAGACAGAGGCAGGCAAATGTGCACTGCAGCAATATTGAAAGAGCCAAGACATGGAAGCAAAAAAAAGCTCCATAAACAGATGAATGGACAAAGAAGAAGTGGTATATGTACAGAATGGAATATTAGCCACGAAAAAAAATAAAAGAATGGCATATGCAGCACCACGGATGAGCCTAGAGATAATCACACAACGTGAAGTAAGTCAGATTGCGAAAGACAAATGTTCTACGATATCACTTATGTTATCTGAAAATTCATAAAAATGAACATATTTCCATAGGGAAAGACGATCTCAGATGGAGAAGACAAACTTATGGTTAAGCCAAAGAAAAGGTGTGAGGAATGGACAAATTAGGATATTGGGGTTAACAAACATATACTAATACATATAAAATATATCATCCCCAAAGACCTATGGAATACCAAGAGTGGTCTATTCAACACTCTACAATAACCTACATGGAAAAGGACACAAAGATCAATAGATATATGTATATGTGTACATGAACAAGATTCTGTGCAGCTAGAACAAAAGACATTTTAAAATCCAATTTGCTCTGATAAAAATGAAAACTTAAAGACACAAACAAGAATTAAGGAGGCTAAAACTTATGGGGGTTTGTCCTGACACATTCCACTCTAATCTGCAACCTAAAAGCACAACTTGCAGCAAGGTTCTGTTTCCCTAGCAAGCAGAGTTGCCAACGTAGAAATGCTGCCACCTTAAGGCCGTTTCCTCAAACAGCAGCTTTAAATCCACTGCTAATGGTCACTGATATTCACAAGGACTGCAGGGCTGTAAATGACTCATGCCCTCAAAAACTGTCCTGGGGTAGGGAATGGCCAAAAAAATCCAAACGCGGCAAATTTTTCAAGAAGGAAATTTGAAGTTGTAAGTTTAGCTGAATCTTAAAAAAAAAATGAAAAGGACATTGATCCACGCAAAACATCAGGAATTATTAGACGCATGCAAATCCAATCTACACAAACGTATCACCTCACACCAGTCAGAATGACCATCAGCAAAACGTCAACAAACAATAGATGTTGAAGAAGTTGTGGAGAATAGCGTAACCTCTCGGTCTAAGTGGGATGTAAACTGGTAACCGCCAATAATAGGAACAGAATGGCAGTGCGTTGAAAGGTAAAAATTGAGTCCCCATATGATCCGGAAGGCCCACTATTGGGCCTGTCACCTGTGAAAGCCAGAATCAAAAAGACACAGGATGGAACATCGTGTATTGCAGCAGTATTTACAATAGCCAAGACATGGAAGCAACAAAAATGTCCATCATCAGATGAATGGACGAAAAAGTGGTCCATGTACACAATGCAATATTAGACACAGAAAAGAATGAAACAATGCCGTTTGCAGCACCATAGACGAGGCTACAGACAATCACACACCTTGAAGTAAGTCAGAAAGCGAGAGACACATATCCTATGATATCACGTATAGGTCTTATCTAAAAATTGATAGGAATGAACCTATTTCCACAGAGAGGGACACTCACGTGTTCAGAAAACAAGCTTGTGCTTAACCAAACGGAAAGGTGTGAGGAATGTATAACGGAGGATATTGGGTTTAACAGACATATGCTAATACTTATAAAATATATAATCATCAGACATACCGAATACCAAGAGAGGTCTACACAACATTCTGTAATAATCTCTACGGAACAGGATCCAAACATGAAAAGATATACGAATCAATGAAAGACATTCTGTACACCTAGAACAAACACAACATTGCAATCAAATTTGCTCTGAGAAAAATGAAAATTAAACTGAGAATATCAACAACAAATAAGTAGACATAGTTTCTGGGGGTTTGTCCTGGCACATTCCACTCTACTTTACAACCTACAAACAGGACTTCCAGGAAGGCTGTGTTGCCCTAGTAACCAGAGTTGGGAATATAGAAATGCTGCCCCCTTGTGGCCGTTTCCTGCAACAGCAGCTTTAAATGCAGAACTAATGGTCATGTGATATTCACAATTACTACAGGGCTGTAAAGGACACCTGCCCTCAAAAAATGTCCTGGTGCAGGTAATGGCCACAGGAATTCAGGGAACATGGCAAATTTTTCAAGGAAACAATTTGAAGAGGTGAGTTTCTCTGTTTTACTTAAAAAAAAAAACGTAGATGAAAGCTCAATATCGGGAATTATTAGACGCATGCAAATCCAACCTACAAGAAGGTATCACCACCCAACACTCAAAATGCCATCAGTAAAAAGTCTACAAACAATAAATTCTGAAGGGGTTTTAGAGAACTGTGTACCCTCTAGTTGCTGGTGGCATGTAAACTGGTAACAGCCAGTAGTGAGAACAGAATGGAGGTGCGTTGAAAGGGAAAAATTTGAACCACCATATGATCTAGTAGGCCCACTGCTGGGCCTAATCCCTGAGAAGACCAGAATCCAAAAGACACAGGCTGGCAATCCTGCACTGCATCAATATTTAGCATTGCCAAGACTTGGAAGTAACCAAAATGTCCATCCACAGATGAATGCACAAAGAAGAAGTGGTCCATGTACACAATGCAATATTCGCCATGGAAAAGGATGAAACACTGCTCTTTGCAGCACCATAGATGAGCCTAGAGATAATCACAGAACATGAGGTAAGTCGGAAAGCAGCCGACAAATAACCTGTGATATCACTCCTAGCTGTTACCTAACAACTGACACGTATGAACATATTTCCACAGAGAAAGACTCTCACAGACTTAGAAAACAAACTATGGTTATCTAAAAGGAAAGGTGGGAGGAATGGACACATTAAGATTAGGGTTACCGTACGTATACAAATACATATTAAACACACGTATCAAAAAGACCGACCATATACCAAGGGAGGTCTACTGAACGCGCTGTAATAATTTACACGGGGGCTTGCCTGGTGGCACCGTGGTTAAGAATCCACCTGCCAATGCAGGGGACACAGGTTCGATCCCTGGTTCGGGAAGGTCCCACATGCAGCAGAGCAACTAAGCCCGTGCACCACAACTAATGAGCCTACGCTCTGGAGCCCACGAGCCATAACTACTGAGCCCATGCACCACAACTACTGAAGCCCACACGCCTAGAGCCCGTGCTCCGCAACAAGAGAAGCCACTGCAGTGAGAAGCCGGTGCACCGCAACGGAGAGTAGCCCCCGCTCACCGCAACTGGAGAAAGCCCACATGCAGCAACGAAGATCCAACTCAGCCAAAAATAAATAAATAAATAAAATAAATTTATTTAAAAAAATAATAGTAATTTACATGGGAAGAGGATCTGTACATGAGTAGATATATATAATGTTCAATTGAACCTGATTGTGCACACCCAGAACAAACACTATTCTGCTCATTACCCCAATTTAAAAAATTAAAACCACGAACAACAATTAATGAGACATAAAGTTATTGGGGTTTTCCCTGGCACATCCCATTCTAATTTACAACCTAGGAACACAACTTTCAGGAAGGCTCTGCTGCCCTAGTAACCAGACTTGGGAATGGAGAAATGCTGCCGCCTTGTGGCCGTTTCCCACAACAGCAGCTTTAAACACAGGGCTAAGGGTCACTTGAGATTCACAGTAATTGTAGGGCCGTAAATGACACGTGTCCTCAAAAAATGTCCTGGGGTAGGTAATGGCCAAGAAAGTTCACAACACGGAAAATTTTTCAAGAAAACAATTTGAAGAGGTAAGTGTTACTCACTCGGTTGTTTTAAAAAAAGAAGAACATGGATAAAAGCTCAATATCAGGAATTATTGGTTGGATGCAAATCCAAACTACAAAAAGATTTCACCACCCAATATTCAAAATGCCATCCGTAAAAAGTCTACAAACCATGCATGCTGACGGGTTGGGGGAGAAATGCATACCCACTATGCTGTTGGTTGGATGTAAACTGGTAACAGCTAATCATGAGAACAGAACGGAGCTGCGCTTAAAAGGTAAAAATTGAGCTACCATATCATGCGGCCGATCCCCTAATGGGCCTATACCCTAAGAAGACCAGAATGGGAAAGGCACAGACAGGCAAACATGCACTGCAGCAATATTTACAATAGCCAAGCCATGCAAGCAAACAAAATGTCCATCAACAGACAAATGGACAAAGAAGAAGTGGTGTACGTACCGAATGGAATAGTAGCCTCGGGAAAAAAATGAACAATGCCGTTTTCAGGACTACACATGAGCCTAGAAATAATCATAGTACGTTAAGTAAGTCAAAAAGGAATGACAAATATCCTATGATATCATTTATACGTGTTATCCATCCTAAGATTGCTCCCAATGAACATATTTCCACAGAAAAACACACTCACAGACTGATAAAACAAACTAATGGTTAACCAAAATGAAAGGTGGGAGGATGGATAAATTAGGATTATGGGGGTAGCATACATATACTAATGTATGTTAAATGTATATAAACATATAACATATAAACTATATGAATTATATAATCACCAATACATATAAAATATATCATGACAAAACACCTACCAAATACCAAGGGAGGTCTACTCAACATTCTGTAATAACATACATGGTAACCGGATCCGAAGATGAACAGACATATGTATGAATCATTGACCAGATTCTGTACAGCCAGACAATCACAACACTCTAATCAAATTTCCTCCGATAAGAAATATAAATTAAATTTAAAAAACGAACATAAGTAAGGAGACATAAACTTCTGGGGGCTTGTCCCAGCACATTCCACTCTAATTTACAACCGAGGAACACGACGTCCAGGAAGACTCTGTTGCCCTAGTAACAAGAGTTGAGAACGTAATAATGCTGCCGCCTTGTGGCTGTTTCCCACAACAGCAGCTTTAAACACAGTGCTAATGGTCGCTTAATAGTCACGAGGACTGCGGGGCTGTAAATGATACCTGCCCTCAAAAAATGTCCTGGGGTAGGGAATAGGCAAGAAATTTCAACACATGACAAAGTTTTCAAGAAGTCAATATGAGAGGGAAGTTGTACTCACTCTTTAAAAAAAAAGGAAAAGAAAAAAAAAGACATGCCTAAAGCTCAGTATAAGGAATTATTAGCTGCATGCAAATCCCACGTCCACAAAGGTTTCAGCTCACACCAGTCAAATGACCATCAGCAAAAAGTCTACAAACTATAAATGCTGAAGAGGTTTTAGGGAACTGTGTACCTTCTAGCTGCTGATGGGGTGTAAAGTGCTAACAGCACTAATGAAAACTGAATGCAGCTGCTTTAAAAGGTAAAAATTGAGCTACCGTGTGATGCGGCAGGGCACCTTCTGGGCCTATAACCTAAGACCACCAGAATCGGAAAGACAGAGGCAGGCAAATGTGCACTGCAGCAATATTGAAAGAGCCAAGACATGGAAGCAAAAAAAAGCTCCATAAACAGATGAATGGACAAAGAAGAAGTGGTATATGTACAGAATGGAATATTAGCCACGAAAAAAAATAAAAGAATGGCATATGCAGCACCACGGATGAGCCTAGAGATAATCACACAACGTGAAGTAAGTCAGATTGCGAAAGACAAATGTTCTACGATATCACTTATGTTATCTGAAAATTCATAAAAATGAACATATTTCCATAGGGAAAGACGATCTCAGATGGAGAAGACAAACTTATGGTTAAGCCAAAGAAAAGGTGTGAGGAATGGACAAATTAGGATATTGGGGTTAACAAACATATACTAATACATATAAAATATATCATCCCCAAAGACCTATGGAATACCAAGAGTGGTCTATTCAACACTCTACAATAACCTACATGGAAAAGGACACAAAGATCAATAGATATATGTATATGTGTACATGAACAAGATTCTGTGCAGCTAGAACAAAAGACATTTTAAAATCCAATTTGCTCTGATAAAAATGAAAACTTAAAGACACAAACAAGAATTAAGGAGGCTAAAACTTATGGGGGTTTGTCCTGACACATTCCACTCTAATCTGCAACCTAAAAGCACAACTTGCAGCAAGGTTCTGTTTCCCTAGCAAGCAGAGTTGCCAACGTAGAAATGCTGCCACCTTAAGGCCGTTTCCTCAAACAGCAGCTTTAAATCCACTGCTAATGGTCACTAATATTCACAAGGACTGCAGGGCTGTAAATGACTCATGCCCTCAAAAACTGTCCTGGGGTAGGGAATGGCCAAAAAAATCCAAACGCGGCAAATTTTTCAAGAAGGAAATTTGAAGTTGTAAGTTTAGCTGAATCTTAAAAAAAAAATGAAAAGGACATTGATCCACGCAAAACATCAGGAATTATTAGACGCATGCAAATCCAATCTACACAAACGTATCACCTCACACCAGTCAGAATGACCATCAGCAAAACGTCAACAAACAATAGATGTTGAAGAAGTTGTGGAGAATAGCGTAACCTCTCGGTCTAAGTGGGATGTAAACTGGTAACCGCCAATAATAGGAACAGAATGGCAGTGCGTTGAAAGGTAAAAATTGAGTCCCCATATGATCCGGAAGGCCCACTATTGGGCCTGTCACCTGTGAAAGCCAGAATCAAAAAGACACAGGATGGAACATCGTGTATTGCAGCAGTATTTACAATAGCCAAGACATGGAAGCAACAAAAATGTCCATCATCAGATGAATGGACGAAAAAGTGGTCCATGTACACAATGCAATATTAGACACAGAAAAGAATGAAACAATGCCGTTTGCAGCACCATAGACGAGGCTACAGACAATCACACACCTTGAAGTAAGTCAGAAAGCGAGAGACACATATCCTATGATATCACGTATAGGTCTTATCTAAAAATTGATAGGAATGAACCTATTTCCACAGAGAGGGACACTCACGTGTTCAGAAAACAAGCTTGTGCTTAACCAAACGGAAAGGTGTGAGGAATGTATAACGGAGGATATTGGGTTTAACAGACATATGCTAATACTTATAAAATATATAATCATCAGACATACCGAATACCAAGAGAGGTCTACACAACATTCTGTAATAATCTCTACGGAACAGGATCCAAACATGAAAAGATATACGAATCAATGAAAGACATTCTGTACACCTAGAACAAACACAACATTGCAATCAAATTTGCTCTGAGAAAAATGAAAATTAAACTGAGAATATCAACAACAAATAAGTAGACATAGTTTCTGGGGGTTTGTCCTGGCACATTCCACTCTACTTTACAACCTACAAACAGGACTTCCAGGAAGGCTGTGTTGCCCTAGTAACCAGAGTTGGGAATATAGAAATGCTGCCCCCTTGTGGCCGTTTCCTGCAACAGCAGCTTTAAATGCAGAACTAATGGTCATGTGATATTCACAATTACTACAGGGCTGTAAAGGACACCTGCCCTCAAAAAATGTCCTGGTGCAGGTAATGGCCACAGGAATTCAGGGAACATGGCAAATTTTTCAAGGAAACAATTTGAAGAGGTGAGTTTCTCTGTTTTACTTAAAAAAAAAAACGTAGATGAAAGCTCAATATTGGGAATTATTAGACGCATGCAAATCCAACCTACAAGAAGGTATCACCACCCAACACTCAAAATGCCATCAGTAAAAAGTCTACAAACAATAAATTCTGAAGGGGTTTTAGAGAACTGTGTACCCTCTAGTTGCTGGTGGCATGTAAACTGGTAACAGCCAGTAGTGAGAACAGAATGGAGGTGCGTTGAAAGGGAAAAATTTGAACCACCATATGATCTAGTAGGCCCACTGCTGGGCCTAATCCCTGAGAAGACCAGAATCCAAAAGACACAGGCTGGCAATCCTGCACTGCATCAATATTTAGCATTGCCAAGACTTGGAAGTAACCAAAATGTCCATCCACAGATGAATGCACAAAGAAGAAGTGGTCCATGTACACAATGCAATATTCGCCATGGAAAAGGATGAAACACTGCTCTTTGCAGCACCATAGATGAGCCTAGAGATAATCACAGAACATGAGGTAAGTCGGAAAGCAGCCGACAAATAACCTGTGATATCACTCCTAGCTGTTACCTAACAACTGACACGTATGAACATATTTCCACAGAGAAAGACTCTCACAGACTTAGAAAACAAACTATGGTTATCTAAAAGGAAAGGTGGGAGGAATGGACACATTAAGATTAGGGTTACCGTACGTATACAAATACATATTAAACACACGTATCAAAAAGACCGACCATATACCAAGGGAGGTCTACTGAACGCGCTGTAATAATTTACACGGGGGCTTGCCTGGTGGCACCGTGGTTAAGAATCCACCTGCCAATGCAGGGGACACAGGTTCGATCCCTGGTTCGGGAAGGTCCCACATGCAGCAGAGCAACTAAGCCCGTGCACCACAACTAATGAGCCTACGCTCTGGAGCCCACGAGCCATAACTACTGAGCCCATGCACCACAACTACTGAAGCCCACACGCCTAGAGCCCGTGCTCCGCAACAAGAGAAGCCACTGCAGTGAGAAGCCGGTGCACCGCAACGGAGAGTAGCCCCCGCTCACCGCAACTGGAGAAAGCCCACATGCAGCAACGAAGATCCAACTCAGCCAAAAATAAATAAATAAATAAAATAAATTTATTTAAAAAAATAATAGTAATTTACATGGGAAGAGGATCTGTACATGAGTAGATATATATAATGTTCAATTGAACCTGATTGTGCACACCCAGAACAAACACTATTCTGCTCATTACCCCAATTTAAAAAATTAAAACCACGAACAACAATTAATGAGACATAAAGTTATTGGGGTTTTCCCTGGCACATCCCATTCTAATTTACAACCTAGGAACACAACTTTCAGGAAGGCTCTGCTGCCCTAGTAACCAGACTTGGGAATGGAGAAATGCTGCCGCCTTGTGGCCGTTTCCCACAACAGCAGCTTTAAACACAGGGCTAAGGGTCACTTGAGATTCACAGTAATTGTAGGGCCGTAAATGACACGTGTCCTCAAAAAATGTCCTGGGGTAGGTAATGGCCAAGAAAGTTCACAACACGGAAAATTTTTCAAGAAAACAATTTGAAGAGGTAAGTGTTACTCACTCGGTTGTTTTAAAAAAAGAAGAACATGGATAAAAGCTCAATATCAGGAATTATTGGTTGGATGCAAATCCAAACTACAAAAAGATTTCACCACCCAATATTCAAAATGCCATCCGTAAAAAGTCTACAAACCATGCATGCTGACGGGTTGGGGGAGAAATGCATACCCACTATGCTGTTGGTTGGATGTAAACTGGTAACAGCTAATCATGAGAACAGAACGGAGCTGCGCTTAAAAGGTAAAAATTGAGCTACCATATCATGCGGCCGATCCCCTAATGGGCCTATACCCTAAGAAGACCAGAATGGGAAAGGCACAGACAGGCAAACATGCACTGCAGCAATATTTACAATAGCCAAGCCATGCAAGCAAACAAAATGTCCATCAACAGACAAATGGACAAAGAAGAAGTGGTGTACGTACCGAATGGAATAGTAGCCTCGGGAAAAAAATGAACAATGCCGTTTTCAGGACTACACATGAGCCTAGAAATAATCATAGTACGTTAAGTAAGTCAAAAAGGAATGACAAATATCCTATGATATCATTTATACGTGTTATCCATCCTAAGATTGCTCCCAATGAACATATTTCCACAGAAAAACACACTCACAGACTGATAAAACAAACTAATGGTTAACCAAAATGAAAGGTGGGAGGATGGATAAATTAGGATTATGGGGGTAGCATACATATACTAATGTATGTTAAATGTATATAAACATATAACATATAAACTATATGAATTATATAATCACCAATACATATAAAATATATCATGACAAAACACCTACCAAATACCAAGGGAGGTCTACTCAACATTCTGTAATAACATACATGCTAACCGGATCCGAAGATGAACAGACATATGTATGAATCATTGACCAGATTCTGTACAGCCAGACAATCACAACACTCTAATCAAATTTCCTCCGATAAGAAATATAAATTAAATTTAAAAAATGAACATAAGTAAGGAGACATAAACTTCTGGGGGCTTGTCCCAGCACATTCCACTCTAATTTACAACCGAGGAACACGACGTCCAGGAAGACTCTGTTGCCCTAGTAACAAGAGTTGAGAACGTAATAATGCTGCCGCCTTGTGGCTGTTTCCCACAACAGCAGCTTTAAACACAGTGCTAATGGTCGCTTAATAGTCACGAGGACTGCGGGGCTGTAAATGATACCTGCCCTCAAAAAATGTCCTGGGGTAGGGAATAGGCAAGAAATTTCAACACATGACAAAGTTTTCAAGAAGTCAATATGAGAGGGAAGTTGTACTCACTCTTTAAAAAAAAAGGAAAAGAAAAAAAAAGACATGCCTAAAGCTCAGTATAAGGAATTATTAGCTGCATGCAAATCCCACGTCCACAAAGGTTTCAGCTCACACCAGTCAAATGACCATCAGCAAAAAGTCTACAAACTATAAATGCTGAAGAGGTTTTAGGGAACTGTGTACCTTCTAGCTGCTGATGGGGTGTAAAGTGCTAACAGCACTAATGAAAACTGAATGCAGCTGCTTTAAAAGGTAAAAATTGAGCTACCGTGTGATGCGGCAGGGCACCTTCTGGGCCTATAACCTAAGACCACCAGAATCGGAAAGACAGAGGCAGGCAAATGTGCACTGCAGCAATATTGAAAGAGCCAAGACATGGAAGCAAAAAAAAGCTCCATAAACAGATGAATGGACAAAGAAGAAGTGGTATATGTACAGAATGGAATATTAGCCACGAAAAAAAATAAAAGAATGGCATATGCAGCACCACGGATGAGCCTAGAGATAATCACACAACGTGAAGTAAGTCAGATTGCGAAAGACAAATGTTCTACGATATCACTTATGTTATCTGAAAATTCATAAAAATGAACATATTTCCATAGGGAAAGACGATCTCAGATGGAGAAGACAAACTTATGGTTAAGCCAAAGAAAAGGTGTGAGGAATGGACAAATTAGGATATTGGGGTTAACAAACATATACTAATACATATAAAATATATCATCCCCAAAGACCTATGGAATACCAAGAGTGGTCTATTCAACACTCTACAATAACCTACATGGAAAAGGACACAAAGATCAATAGATATATGTATATGTGTACATGAACAAGATTCTGTGCAGCTAGAACAAAAGACATTTTAAAATCCAATTTGCTCTGATAAAAATGAAAACTTAAAGACACAAACAAGAATTAAGGAGGCTAAAACTTATGGGGGTTTGTCCTGACACATTCCACTCTAATCTGCAACCTAAAAGCACAACTTGCAGCAAGGTTCTGTTTCCCTAGCAAGCAGAGTTGCCAACGTAGAAATGCTGCCACCTTAAGGCCGTTTCCTCAAACAGCAGCTTTAAATCCACTGCTAATGGTCACTAATATTCACAAGGACTGCAGGGCTGTAAATGACTCATGCCCTCAAAAACTGTCCTGGGGTAGGGAATGGCCAAAAAAATCCAAACGCGGCAAATTTTTCAAGAAGGAAATTTGAAGTTGTAAGTTTAGCTGAATCTTAAAAAAAAAATGAAAAGGACATTGATCCACGCAAAACATCAGGAATTATTAGACGCATGCAAATCCAATCTACACAAACGTATCACCTCACACCAGTCAGAATGACCATCAGCAAAACGTCAACAAACAATAGATGTTGAAGAAGTTGTGGAGAATAGCGTAACCTCTCGGTCTAAGTGGGATGTAAACTGGTAACCGCCAATAATAGGAACAGAATGGCAGTGCGTTGAAAGGTAAAAATTGAGTCCCCATATGATCCGGAAGGCCCACTATTGGGCCTGTCACCTGTGAAAGCCAGAATCAAAAAGACACAGGATGGAACATCGTGTATTGCAGCAGTATTTACAATAGCCAAGACATGGAAGCAACAAAAATGTCCATCATCAGATGAATGGACGAAAAAGTGGTCCATGTACACAATGCAATATTAGACACAGAAAAGAATGAAACAATGCCGTTTGCAGCACCATAGACGAGGCTACAGACAATCACACACCTTGAAGTAAGTCAGAAAGCGAGAGACACATATCCTATGATATCACGTATAGGTCTTATCTAAAAATTGATAGGAATGAACCTATTTCCACAGAGAGGGACACTCACGTGTTCAGAAAACAAGCTTGTGCTTAACCAAACGGAAAGGTGTGAGGAATGTATAACGGAGGATATTGGGTTTAACAGACATATGCTAATACTTATAAAATATATAATCATCAGACATACCGAATACCAAGAGAGGTCTACACAACATTCTGTAATAATCTCTACGGAACAGGATCCAAACATGAAAAGATATACGAATCAATGAAAGACATTCTGTACACCTAGAACAAACACAACATTGCAATCAAATTTGCTCTGAGAAAAATGAAAATTAAACTGAGAATATCAACAACAAATAAGTAGACATAGTTTCTGGGGGTTTGTCCTGGCACATTCCACTCTACTTTACAACCTACAAACAGGACTTCCAGGAAGGCTGTGTTGCCCTAGTAACCAGAGTTGGGAATATAGAAATGCTGCCCCCTTGTGGCCGTTTCCTGCAACAGCAGCTTTAAATGCAGAACTAATGGTCATGTGATATTCACAATTACTACAGGGCTGTAAAGGACACCTGCCCTCAAAAAATGTCCTGGTGCAGGTAATGGCCACAGGAATTCAGGGAACATGGCAAATTTTTCAAGGAAACAATTTGAAGAGGTGAGTTTCTCTGTTTTACTTAAAAAAAAAAACGTAGATGAAAGCTCAATATCGGGAATTATTAGACGCATGCAAATCCAACCTACAAGAAGGTATCACCACCCAACACTCAAAATGCCATCAGTAAAAAGTCTACAAACAATAAATTCTGAAGGGGTTTTAGAGAACTGTGTACCCTCTAGTTGCTGGTGGCATGTAAACTGGTAACAGCCAGTAGTGAGAACAGAATGGAGGTGCGTTGAAAGGGAAAAATTTGAACCACCATATGATCTAGTAGGCCCACTGCTGGGCCTAATCCCTGAGAAGACCAGAATCCAAAAGACACAGGCTGGCAATCCTGCACTGCATCAATATTTAGCATTGCCAAGACTTGGAAGTAACCAAAATGTCCATCCACAGATGAATGCACAAAGAAGAAGTGGTCCATGTACACAATGCAATATTCGCCATGGAAAAGGATGAAACACTGCTCTTTGCAGCACCATAGATGAGCCTAGAGATAATCACAGAACATGAGGTAAGTCGGAAAGCAGCCGACAAATAACCTGTGATATCACTCCTAGCTGTTACCTAACAACTGACACGTATGAACATATTTCCACAGAGAAAGACTCTCACAGACTTAGAAAACAAACTATGGTTATCTAAAAGGAAAGGTGGGAGGAATGGACACATTAAGATTAGGGTTACCGTACGTATACAAATACATATTAAACACACGTATCAAAAAGACCGACCATATACCAAGGGAGGTCTACTGAACGCGCTGTAATAATTTACACGGGGGCTTGCCTGGTGGCACCGTGGTTAAGAATCCACCTGCCAATGCAGGGGACACAGGTTCGATCCCTGGTTCGGGAAGGTCCCACATGCAGCAGAGCAACTAAGCCCGTGCACCACAACTAATGAGCCTACGCTCTGGAGCCCACGAGCCATAACTACTGAGCCCATGCACCACAACTACTGAAGCCCACACGCCTAGAGCCCGTGCTCCGCAACAAGAGAAGCCACTGCAGTGAGAAGCCGGTGCACCGCAACGGAGAGTAGCCCCCGCTCACCGCAACTGGAGAAAGCCCACATGCAGCAACGAAGATCCAACTCAGCCAAAAATAAATAAATAAATAAAATAAATTTATTTAAAAAAATAATAGTAATTTACATGGGAAGAGGATCTGTACATGAGTAGATATATATAATGTTCAATTGAACCTGATTGTGCACACCCAGAACAAACACTATTCTGCTCATTACCCCAATTTAAAAAATTAAAACCATGAACAACAATTAATGAGACATAAAGTTATTGGGGTTTTCCCTGGCACATCCCATTCTAATTTACAACCTAGGAACACAACTTTCAGGAAGGCTCTGCTGCCCTAGTAACCAGACTTGGGAATGGAGAAATGCTGCCGCCTTGTGGCCGTTTCCCACAACAGCAGCTTTAAACACAGGGCTAAGGGTCACTTGAGATTCACAGTAATTGTAGGGCCGTAAATGACACGTGTCCTCAAAAAATGTCCTGGGGTAGGTAATGGCCAAGAAAGTTCACAACACGGAAAATTTTTCAAGAAAACAATTTGAAGAGGTAAGTGTTACTCACTCGGTTGTTTTAAAAAAAGAAGAACATGGATAAAAGCTCAATATCAGGAATTATTGGTTGGATGCAAATCCAAACTACAAAAAGATTTCACCACCCAATATTCAAAATGCCATCCGTAAAAAGTCTACAAACCATGCATGCTGACGGGTTGGGGGAGAAATGCATACCCACTATGCTGTTGGTTGGATGTAAACTGGTAACAGCTAATCATGAGAACAGAACGGAGCTGCGCTTAAAAGGTAAAAATTGAGCTACCATATCATGCGGCCGATCCCCTAATGGGCCTATACCCTAAGAAGACCAGAATGGGAAAGGCACAGACAGGCAAACATGCACTGCAGCAATATTTACAATAGCCAAGCCATGCAAGCAAACAAAATGTCCATCAACAGACAAATGGACAAAGAAGAAGTGGTGTACGTACCGAATGGAATAGTAGCCTCGGGAAAAAAATGAACAATGCCGTTTTCAGGACTACACATGAGCCTAGAAATAATCATAGTACGTTAAGTAAGTCAAAAAGGAATGACAAATATCCTATGATATCATTTATACGTGTTATCCATCCTAAGATTGCTCCCAATGAACATATTTCCACAGAAAAACACACTCACAGACTGATAAAACAAACTAATGGTTAACCAAAATGAAAGGTGGGAGGATGGATAAATTAGGATTATGGGGGTAGCATACATATACTAATGTATGTTAAATGTATATAAACATATAACATATAAACTATATGAATTATATAATCACCAATACATATAAAATATATCATGACAAAACACCTACCAAATACCAAGGGAGGTCTACTCAACATTCTGTAATAACATACATGCTAACCGGATCCGAAGATGAACAGACATATGTATGAATCATTGACCAGATTCTGTACAGCCAGACAATCACAACACTCTAATCAAATTTCCTCCGATAAGAAATATAAATTAAATTTAAAAAACGAACATAAGTAAGGAGACATAAACTTCTGGGGGCTTGTCCCAGCACATTCCACTCTAATTTACAACCGAGGAACACGACGTCCAGGAAGACTCTGTTGCCCTAGTAACAAGAGTTGAGAACGTAATAATGCTGCCGCCTTGTGGCTGTTTCCCACAACAGCAGCTTTAAACACAGTGCTAATGGTCGCTTAATAGTCACGAGGACTGCGGGGCTGTAAATGATACCTGCCCTCAAAAAATGTCCTGGGGTAGGGAATAGGCAAGAAATTTCAACACATGACAAAGTTTTCAAGAAGTCAATATGAGAGGGAAGTTGTACTCACTCTTTAAAAAAAAAGGAAAAGAAAAAAAAAGACATGCCTAAAGCTCAGTATAAGGAATTATTAGCTGCATGCAAATCCCACGTCCACAAAGGTTTCAGCTCACACCAGTCAAATGACCATCAGCAAAAAGTCTACAAACTATAAATGCTGAAGAGGTTTTAGGGAACTGTGTACCTTCTAGCTGCTGATGGGGTGTAAAGTGCTAACAGCACTAATGAAAACTGAATGCAGCTGCTTTAAAAGGTAAAAATTGAGCTACCGTGTGATGCGGCAGGGCACCTTCTGGGCCTATAACCTAAGACCACCAGAATCGGAAAGACAGAGGCAGGCAAATGTGCACTGCAGCAATATTGAAAGAGCCAAGACATGGAAGCAAAAAAAAGCTCCATAAACAGATGAATGGACAAAGAAGAAGTGGTATATGTACAGAATGGAATATTAGCCACGAAAAAAAATAAAAGAATGGCATATGCAGCACCACGGATGAGCCTAGAGATAATCACACAACGTGAAGTAAGTCAGATTGCGAAAGACAAATGTTCTACGATATCACTTATGTTATCTGAAAATTCATAAAAATGAACATATTTCCATAGGGAAAGACGATCTCAGATGGAGAAGACAAACTTATGGTTAAGCCAAAGAAAAGGTGTGAGGAATGGACAAATTAGGATATTGGGGTTAACAAACATATACTAATACATATAAAATATATCATCCCCAAAGACCTATGGAATACCAAGAGTGGTCTATTCAACACTCTACAATAACCTACATGGAAAAGGACACAAAGATCAATAGATATATGTATATGTGTACATGAACAAGATTCTGTGCAGCTAGAACAAAAGACATTTTAAAATCCAATTTGCTCTGATAAAAATGAAAACTTAAAGACACAAACAAGAATTAAGGAGGCTAAAACTTATGGGGGTTTGTCCTGACACATTCCACTCTAATCTGCAACCTAAAAGCACAACTTGCAGCAAGGTTCTGTTTCCCTAGCAAGCAGAGTTGCCAACGTAGAAATGCTGCCACCTTAAGGCCGTTTCCTCAAACAGCAGCTTTAAATCCACTGCTAATGGTCACTGATATTCACAAGGACTGCAGGGCTGTAAATGACTCATGCCCTCAAAAACTGTCCTGGGGTAGGGAATGGCCAAAAAAATCCAAACGCGGCAAATTTTTCAAGAAGGAAATTTGAAGTTGTAAGTTTAGCTGAATCTTAAAAAAAAAATGAAAAGGACATTGATCCACGCAAAACATCAGGAATTATTAGACGCATGCAAATCCAATCTACACAAACGTATCACCTCACACCAGTCAGAATGACCATCAGCAAAACGTCAACAAACAATAGATGTTGAAGAAGTTGTGGAGAATAGCGTAACCTCTCGGTCTAAGTGGGATGTAAACTGGTAACCGCCAATAATAGGAACAGAATGGCAGTGCGTTGAAAGGTAAAAATTGAGTCCCCATATGATCCGGAAGGCCCACTATTGGGCCTGTCACCTGTGAAAGCCAGAATCAAAAAGACACAGGATGGAACATCGTGTATTGCAGCAGTATTTACAATAGCCAAGACATGGAAGCAACAAAAATGTCCATCATCAGATGAATGGACGAAAAAGTGGTCCATGTACACAATGCAATATTAGACACAGAAAAGAATGAAACAATGCCGTTTGCAGCACCATAGACGAGGCTACAGACAATCACACACCTTGAAGTAAGTCAGAAAGCGAGAGACACATATCCTATGATATCACGTATAGGTCTTATCTAAAAATTGATAGGAATGAACCTATTTCCACAGAGAGGGACACTCACGTGTTCAGAAAACAAGCTTGTGCTTAACCAAACGGAAAGGTGTGAGGAATGTATAACGGAGGATATTGGGTTTAACAGACATATGCTAATACTTATAAAATATATAATCATCAGACATACCGAATACCAAGAGAGGTCTACACAACATTCTGTAATAATCTCTACGGAACAGGATCCAAACATGAAAAGATATACGAATCAATGAAAGACATTCTGTACACCTAGAACAAACACAACATTGCAATCAAATTTGCTCTGAGAAAAATGAAAATTAAACTGAGAATATCAACAACAAATAAGTAGACATAGTTTCTGGGGGTTTGTCCTGGCACATTCCACTCTACTTTACAACCTACAAACAGGACTTCCAGGAAGGCTGTGTTGCCCTAGTAACCAGAGTTGGGAATATAGAAATGCTGCCCCCTTGTGGCCGTTTCCTGCAACAGCAGCTTTAAATGCAGAACTAATGGTCATGTGATATTCACAATTACTACAGGGCTGTAAAGGACACCTGCCCTCAAAAAATGTCCTGGTGCAGGTAATGGCCACAGGAATTCAGGGAACATGGCAAATTTTTCAAGGAAACAATTTGAAGAGGTGAGTTTCTCTGTTTTACTTAAAAAAAAAAACGTAGATGAAAGCTCAATATCGGGAATTATTAGACGCATGCAAATCCAACCTACAAGAAGGTATCACCACCCAACACTCAAAATGCCATCAGTAAAAAGTCTACAAACAATAAATTCTGAAGGGGTTTTAGAGAACTGTGTACCCTCTAGTTGCTGGTGGCATGTAAACTGGTAACAGCCAGTAGTGAGAACAGAATGGAGGTGCGTTGAAAGGGAAAAATTTGAACCACCATATGATCTAGTAGGCCCACTGCTGGGCCTAATCCCTGAGAAGACCAGAATCCAAAAGACACAGGCTGGCAATCCTGCACTGCATCAATATTTAGCATTGCCAAGACTTGGAAGTAACCAAAATGTCCATCCACAGATGAATGCACAAAGAAGAAGTGGTCCATGTACACAATGCAATATTCGCCATGGAAAAGGATGAAACACTGCTCTTTGCAGCACCATAGATGAGCCTAGAGATAATCACAGAACATGAGGTAAGTCGGAAAGCAGCCGACAAATAACCTGTGATATCACTCCTAGCTGTTACCTAACAACTGACACGTATGAACATATTTCCACAGAGAAAGACTCTCACAGACTTAGAAAACAAACTATGGTTATCTAAAAGGAAAGGTGGGAGGAATGGACACATTAAGATTAGGGTTACCGTACGTATACAAATACATATTAAACACACGTATCAAAAAGACCGACCATATACCAAGGGAGGTCTACTGAACGCGCTGTAATAATTTACACGGGGGCTTGCCTGGTGGCACCGTGGTTAAGAATCCACCTGCCAATGCAGGGGACACAGGTTCGATCCCTGGTTCGGGAAGGTCCCACATGCAGCAGAGCAACTAAGCCCGTGCACCACAACTAATGAGCCTACGCTCTGGAGCCCACGAGCCATAACTACTGAGCCCATGCACCACAACTACTGAAGCCCACACGCCTAGAGCCCGTGCTCCGCAACAAGAGAAGCCACTGCAGTGAGAAGCCGGTGCACCGCAACGGAGAGTAGCCCCCGCTCACCGCAACTGGAGAAAGCCCACATGCAGCAACGAAGATCCAACTCAGCCAAAAATAAATAAATAAATAAAATAAATTTATTTAAAAAAATAATAGTAATTTACATGGGAAGAGGATCTGTACATGAGTAGATATATATAATGTTCAATTGAACCTGATTGTGCACACCCAGAACAAACACTATTCTGCTCATTACCCCAATTTAAAAAATTAAAACCACGAACAACAATTAATGAGACATAAAGTTATTGGGGTTTTCCCTGGCACATCCCATTCTAATTTACAACCTAGGAACACAACTTTCAGGAAGGCTCTGCTGCCCTAGTAACCAGACTTGGGAATGGAGAAATGCTGCCGCCTTGTGGCCGTTTCCCACAACAGCAGCTTTAAACACAGGGCTAAGGGTCACTTGAGATTCACAGTAATTGTAGGGCCGTAAATGACACGTGTCCTCAAAAAATGTCCTGGGGTAGGTAATGGCCAAGAAAGTTCACAACACGGAAAATTTTTCAAGAAAACAATTTGAAGAGGTAAGTGTTACTCACTCGGTTGTTTTAAAAAAAGAAGAACATGGATAAAAGCTCAATATCAGGAATTATTGGTTGGATGCAAATCCAAACTACAAAAAGATTTCACCACCCAATATTCAAAATGCCATCCGTAAAAAGTCTACAAACCATGCATGCTGACGGGTTGGGGGAGAAATGCATACCCACTATGCTGTTGGTTGGATGTAAACTGGTAACAGCTAATCATGAGAACAGAACGGAGCTGCGCTTAAAAGGTAAAAATTGAGCTACCATATCATGCGGCCGATCCCCTAATGGGCCTATACCCTAAGAAGACCAGAATGGGAAAGGCACAGACAGGCAAACATGCACTGCAGCAATATTTACAATAGCCAAGCCATGCAAGCAAACAAAATGTCCATCAACAGACAAATGGACAAAGAAGAAGTGGTGTACGTACCGAATGGAATAGTAGCCTCGGGAAAAAAATGAACAATGCCGTTTTCAGGACTACACATGAGCCTAGAAATAATCATAGTACGTTAAGTAAGTCAAAAAGGAATGACAAATATCCTATGATATCATTTATACGTGTTATCCATCCTAAGATTGCTCCCAATGAACATATTTCCACAGAAAAACACACTCACAGACTGATAAAACAAACTAATGGTTAACCAAAATGAAAGGTGGGAGGATGGATAAATTAGGATTATGGGGGTAGCATACATATACTAATGTATGTTAAATGTATATAAACATATAACATATAAACTATATGAATTATATAATCACCAATACATATAAAATATATCATGACAAAACACCTACCAAATACCAAGGGAGGTCTACTCAACATTCTGTAATAACATACATGCTAACCGGATCCGAAGATGAACAGACATATGTATGAATCATTGACCAGATTCTGTACAGCCAGACAATCACAACACTCTAATCAAATTTCCTCCGATAAGAAATATAAATTAAATTTAAAAAACGAACATAAGTAAGGAGACATAAACTTCTGGGGGCTTGTCCCAGCACATTCCACTCTAATTTACAACCGAGGAACACGACGTCCAGGAAGACTCTGTTGCCCTAGTAACAAGAGTTGAGAACGTAATAATGCTGCCGCCTTGTGGCTGTTTCCCACAACAGCAGCTTTAAACACAGTGCTAATGGTCGCTTAATAGTCACGAGGACTGCGGGGCTGTAAATGATACCTGCCCTCAAAAAATGTCCTGGGGTAGGGAATAGGCAAGAAATTTCAACACATGACAAAGTTTTCAAGAAGTCAATATGAGAGGGAAGTTGTACTCACTCTTTAAAAAAAAAGGAAAAGAAAAAAAAAGACATGCCTAAAGCTCAGTATAAGGAATTATTAGCTGCATGCAAATCCCACGTCCACAAAGGTTTCAGCTCACACCAGTCAAATGACCATCAGCAAAAAGTCTACAAACTATAAATGCTGAAGAGGTTTTAGGGAACTGTGTACCTTCTAGCTGCTGATGGGGTGTAAAGTGCTAACAGCACTAATGAAAACTGAATGCAGCTGCTTTAAAAGGTAAAAATTGAGCTACCGTGTGATGCGGCAGGGCACCTTCTGGGCCTATAACCTAAGACCACCAGAATCGGAAAGACAGAGGCAGGCAAATGTGCACTGCAGCAATATTGAAAGAGCCAAGACATGGAAGCAAAAAAAAGCTCCATAAACAGATGAATGGACAAAGAAGAAGTGGTATATGTACAGAATGGAATATTAGCCACGAAAAAAAATAAAAGAATGGCATATGCAGCACCACGGATGAGCCTAGAGATAATCACACAACGTGAAGTAAGTCAGATTGCGAAAGACAAATGTTCTACGATATCACTTATGTTATCTGAAAATTCATAAAAATGAACATATTTCCATAGGGAAAGACGATCTCAGATGGAGAAGACAAACTTATGGTTAAGCCAAAGAAAAGGTGTGAGGAATGGACAAATTAGGATATTGGGGTTAACAAACATATACTAATACATATAAAATATATCATCCCCAAAGACCTATGGAATACCAAGAGTGGTCTATTCAACACTCTACAATAACCTACATGGAAAAGGACACAAAGATCAATAGATATATGTATATGTGTACATGAACAAGATTCTGTGCAGCTAGAACAAAAGACATTTTAAAATCCAATTTGCTCTGATAAAAATGAAAACTTAAAGACACAAACAAGAATTAAGGAGGCTAAAACTTATGGGGGTTTGTCCTGACACATTCCACTCTAATCTGCAACCTAAAAGCACAACTTGCAGCAAGGTTCTGTTTCCCTAGCAAGCAGAGTTGCCAACGTAGAAATGCTGCCACCTTAAGGCCGTTTCCTCAAACAGCAGCTTTAAATCCACTGCTAATGGTCACTGATATTCACAAGGACTGCAGGGCTGTAAATGACTCATGCCCTCAAAAACTGTCCTGGGGTAGGGAATGGCCAAAAAAATCCAAACGCGGCAAATTTTTCAAGAAGGAAATTTGAAGTTGTAAGTTTAGCTGAATCTTAAAAAAAAAATGAAAAGGACATTGATCCACGCAAAACATCAGGAATTATTAGACGCATGCAAATCCAATCTACACAAACGTATCACCTCACACCAGTCAGAATGACCATCAGCAAAACGTCAACAAACAATAGATGTTGAAGAAGTTGTGGAGAATAGCGTAACCTCTCGGTCTAAGTGGGATGTAAACTGGTAACCGCCAATAATAGGAACAGAATGGCAGTGCGTTGAAAGGTAAAAATTGAGTCCCCATGTGATCCGGAAGGCCCACTATTGGGCCTGTCACCTGTGAAAGCCAGAATCAAAAAGACACAGGATGGAACATCGTGTATTGCAGCAGTATTTACAATAGCCAAGACATGGAAGCAACAAAAATGTCCATCATCAGATGAATGGACGAAAAAGTGGTCCATGTACACAATGCAATATTAGACACAGAAAAGAATGAAACAATGCCGTTTGCAGCACCATAGACGAGGCTACAGACAATCACACACCTTGAAGTAAGTCAGAAAGCGAGAGACACATATCCTATGATATCACGTATAGGTCTTATCTAAAAATTGATAGGAATGAACCTATTTCCACAGAGAGGGACACTCACGTGTTCAGAAAACAAGCTTGTGCTTAACCAAACGGAAAGGTGTGAGGAATGTATAACGGAGGATATTGGGTTTAACAGACATATGCTAATACTTATAAAATATATAATCATCAGACATACCGAATACCAAGAGAGGTCTACACAACATTCTGTAATAATCTCTACGGAACAGGATCCAAACATGAAAAGATATACGAATCAATGAAAGACATTCTGTACACCTAGAACAAACACAACATTGCAATCAAATTTGCTCTGAGAAAAATGAAAATTAAACTGAGAATATCAACAACAAATAAGTAGACATAGTTTCTGGGGGTTTGTCCTGGCACATTCCACTCTACTTTACAACCTACAAACAGGACTTCCAGGAAGGCTGTGTTGCCCTAGTAACCAGAGTTGGGAATATAGAAATGCTGCCCCCTTGTGGCCGTTTCCTGCAACAGCAGCTTTAAATGCAGAACTAATGGTCATGTGATATTCACAATTACTACAGGGCTGTAAAGGACACCTGCCCTCAAAAAATGTCCTGGTGCAGGTAATGGCCACAGGAATTCAGGGAACATGGCAAATTTTTCAAGGAAACAATTTGAAGAGGTGAGTTTCTCTGTTTTACTTAAAAAAAAAAACGTAGATGAAAGCTCAATATCGGGAATTATTAGACGCATGCAAATCCAACCTACAAGAAGGTATCACCACCCAACACTCAAAATGCCATCAGTAAAAAGTCTACAAACAATAAATTCTGAAGGGGTTTTAGAGAACTGTGTACCCTCTAGTTGCTGGTGGCATGTAAACTGGTAACAGCCAGTAGTGAGAACAGAATGGAGGTGCGTTGAAAGGGAAAAATTTGAACCACCATATGATCTAGTAGGCCCACTGCTGGGCCTAATCCCTGAGAAGACCAGAATCCAAAAGACACAGGCTGGCAATCCTGCACTGCATCAATATTTAGCATTGCCAAGACTTGGAAGTAACCAAAATGTCCATCCACAGATGAATGCACAAAGAAGAAGTGGTCCATGTACACAATGCAATATTCGCCATGGAAAAGGATGAAACACTGCTCTTTGCAGCACCATAGATGAGCCTAGAGATAATCACAGAACATGAGGTAAGTCGGAAAGCAGCCGACAAATAACCTGTGATATCACTCCTAGCTGTTACCTAACAACTGACACGTATGAACATATTTCCACAGAGAAAGACTCTCACAGACTTAGAAAACAAACTATGGTTATCTAAAAGGAAAGGTGGGAGGAATGGACACATTAAGATTAGGGTTACCGTACGTATACAAATACATATTAAACACACGTATCAAAAAGACCGACCATATACCAAGGGAGGTCTACTGAACGCGCTGTAATAATTTACACGGGGGCTTGCCTGGTGGCACCGTGGTTAAGAATCCACCTGCCAATGCAGGGGACACAGGTTCGATCCCTGGTTCGGGAAGGTCCCACATGCAGCAGAGCAACTAAGCCCGTGCACCACAACTAATGAGCCTACGCTCTGGAGCCCACGAGCCATAACTACTGAGCCCATGCACCACAACTACTGAAGCCCACACGCCTAGAGCCCGTGCTCCGCAACAAGAGAAGCCACTGCAGTGAGAAGCCGGTGCACCGCAACGGAGAGTAGCCCCCGCTCACCGCAACTGGAGAAAGCCCACATGCAGCAACGAAGATCCAACTCAGCCAAAAATAAATAAATAAATAAAATAAATTTATTTAAAAAAATAATAGTAATTTACATGGGAAGAGGATCTGTACATGAGTAGATATATATAATGTTCAATTGAACCTGATTGTGCACACCCAGAACAAACACTATTCTGCTCATTACCCCAATTTAAAAAATTAAAACCACGAACAACAATTAATGAGACATAAAGTTATTGGGGTTTTCCCTGGCACATCCCATTCTAATTTACAACCTAGGAACACAACTTTCAGGAAGGCTCTGCTGCCCTAGTAACCAGACTTGGGAATGGAGAAATGCTGCCGCCTTGTGGCCGTTTCCCACAACAGCAGCTTTAAACACAGGGCTAAGGGTCACTTGAGATTCACAGTAATTGTAGGGCCGTAAATGACACGTGTCCTCAAAAAATGTCCTGGGGTAGGTAATGGCCAAGAAAGTTCACAACACGGAAAATTTTTCAAGAAAACAATTTGAAGAGGTAAGTGTTACTCACTCGGTTGTTTTAAAAAAAGAAGAACATGGATAAAAGCTCAATATCAGGAATTATTGGTTGGATGCAAATCCAAACTACAAAAAGATTTCACCACCCAATATTCAAAATGCCATCCGTAAAAAGTCTACAAACCATGCATGCTGACGGGTTGGGGGAGAAATGCATACCCACTATGCTGTTGGTTGGATGTAAACTGGTAACAGCTAATCATGAGAACAGAACGGAGCTGCGCTTAAAAGGTAAAAATTGAGCTACCATATCATGCGGCCGATCCCCTAATGGGCCTATACCCTAAGAAGACCAGAATGGGAAAGGCACAGACAGGCAAACATGCACTGCAGCAATATTTACAATAGCCAAGCCATGCAAGCAAACAAAATGTCCATCAACAGACAAATGGACAAAGAAGAAGTGGTGTACGTACCGAATGGAATAGTAGCCTCGGGAAAAAAATGAACAATGCCGTTTTCAGGACTACACATGAGCCTAGAAATAATCATAGTACGTTAAGTAAGTCAAAAAGGAATGACAAATATCCTATGATATCATTTATACGTGTTATCCATCCTAAGATTGCTCCCAATGAACATATTTCCACAGAAAAACACACTCACAGACTGATAAAACAAACTAATGGTTAACCAAAATGAAAGGTGGGAGGATGGATAAATTAGGATTATGGGGGTAGCATACATATACTAATGTATGTTAAATGTATATAAACATATAACATATAAACTATATGAATTATATAATCACCAATACATATAAAATATATCATGACAAAACACCTACCAAATACCAAGGGAGGTCTACTCAACATTCTGTAATAACATACATGGTAACCGGATCCGAAGATGAACAGACATATGTATGAATCATTGACCAGATTCTGTACAGCCAGACAATCACAACACTCTAATCAAATTTCCTCCGATAAGAAATATAAATTAAATTTAAAAAACGAACATAAGTAAGGAGACATAAACTTCTGGGGGCTTGTCCCAGCACATTCCACTCTAATTTACAACCGAGGAACACGACGTCCAGGAAGACTCTGTTGCCCTAGTAACAAGAGTTGAGAACGTAATAATGCTGCCGCCTTGTGGCTGTTTCCCACAACAGCAGCTTTAAACACAGTGCTAATGGTCGCTTAATAGTCACGAGGACTGCGGGGCTGTAAATGATACCTGCCCTCAAAAAATGTCCTGGGGTAGGGAATAGGCAAGAAATTTCAACACATGACAAAGTTTTCAAGAAGTCAATATGAGAGGGAAGTTGTACTCACTCTTTAAATAAAAGGAAAAGAAAAAAAAAGACATGCCTAAAGCTCAGTATAAGGAATTATTAGCTGCATGCAAATCCCACGTCCACAAAGGTTTCAGCTCACACCAGTCAAATGACCATCAGCAAAAAGTCTACAAACTATAAATGCTGAAGAGGTTTTAGGGAACTGTGTACCTTCTAGCTGCTGATGGGGTGTAAAGTGCTAACAGCACTAATGAAAACTGAATGCAGCTGCTTTAAAAGGTAAAAATTGAGCTACCGTGTGATGCGGCAGGGCACCTTCTGGGCCTATAACCTAAGACCACCAGAATCGGAAAGACAGAGGCAGGCAAATGTGCACTGCAGCAATATTGAAAGAGCCAAGACATGGAAGCAAAAAAAAGCTCCATAAACAGATGAATGGACAAAGAAGAAGTGGTATATGTACAGAATGGAATATTAGCCACGAAAAAAAATAAAAGAATGGCATATGCAGCACCACGGATGAGCCTAGAGATAATCACACAACGTGAAGTAAGTCAGATTGCGAAAGACAAATGTTCTACGATATCACTTATGTTATCTGAAAATTCATAAAAATGAACATATTTCCATAGGGAAAGACGATCTCAGATGGAGAAGACAAACTTATGGTTAAGCCAAAGAAAAGGTGTGAGGAATGGACAAATTAGGATATTGGGGTTAACAAACATATACTAATACATATAAAATATATCATCCCCAAAGACCTATGGAATACCAAGAGTGGTCTATTCAACACTCTACAATAACCTACATGGAAAAGGACACAAAGATCAATAGATATATGTATATGTGTACATGAACAAGATTCTGTGCAGCTAGAACAAAAGACATTTTAAAATCCAATTTGCTCTGATAAAAATGAAAACTTAAAGACACAAACAAGAATTAAGGAGGCTAAAACTTATGGGGGTTTGTCCTGACACATTCCACTCTAATCTGCAACCTAAAAGCACAACTTGCAGCAAGGTTCTGTTTCCCTAGCAAGCAGAGTTGCCAACGTAGAAATGCTGCCACCTTAAGGCCGTTTCCTCAAACAGCAGCTTTAAATCCACTGCTAATGGTCACTGATATTCACAAGGACTGCAGGGCTGTAAATGACTCATGCCCTCAAAAACTGTCCTGGGGTAGGGAATGGCCAAAAAAATCCAAACGCGGCAAATTTTTCAAGAAGGAAATTTGAAGTTGTAAGTTTAGCTGAATCTTAAAAAAAAAATGAAAAGGACATTGATCCACGCAAAACATCAGGAATTATTAGACGCATGCAAATCCAATCTACACAAACGTATCACCTCACACCAGTCAGAATGACCATCAGCAAAACGTCAACAAACAATAGATGTTGAAGAAGTTGTGGAGAATAGCGTAACCTCTCGGTCTAAGTGGGATGTAAACTGGTAACCGCCAATAATAGGAACAGAATGGCAGTGCGTTGAAAGGTAAAAATTGAGTCCCCATATGATCCGGAAGGCCCACTATTGGGCCTGTCACCTGTGAAAGCCAGAATCAAAAAGACACAGGATGGAACATCGTGTATTGCAGCAGTATTTACAATAGCCAAGACATGGAAGCAACAAAAATGTCCATCATCAGATGAATGGACGAAAAAGTGGTCCATGTACACAATGCAATATTAGACACAGAAAAGAATGAAACAATGCCGTTTGCAGCACCATAGACGAGGCTACAGACAATCACACACCTTGAAGTAAGTCAGAAAGCGAGAGACACATATCCTATGATATCACGTATAGGTCTTATCTAAAAATTGATAGGAATGAACCTATTTCCACAGAGAGGGACACTCACGTGTTCAGAAAACAAGCTTGTGCTTAACCAAACGGAAAGGTGTGAGGAATGTATAACGGAGGATATTGGGTTTAACAGACATATGCTAATACTTATAAAATATATAATCATCAGACATACCGAATACCAAGAGAGGTCTACACAACATTCTGTAATAATCTCTACGGAACAGGATCCAAACATGAAAAGATATACGAATCAATGAAAGACATTCTGTACACCTAGAACAAACACAACATTGCAATCAAATTTGCTCTGAGAAAAATGAAAATTAAACTGAGAATATCAACAACAAATAAGTAGACATAGTTTCTGGGGGTTTGTCCTGGCACATTCCACTCTACTTTACAACCTACAAACAGGACTTCCAGGAAGGCTGTGTTGCCCTAGTAACCAGAGTTGGGAATATAGAAATGCTGCCCCCTTGTGGCCGTTTCCTGCAACAGCAGCTTTAAATGCAGAACTAATGGTCATGTGATATTCACAATTACTACAGGGCTGTAAAGGACACCTGCCCTCAAAAAATGTCCTGGTGCAGGTAATGGCCACAGGAATTCAGGGAACATGGCAAATTTTTCAAGGAAACAATTTGAAGAGGTGAGTTTCTCTGTTTTACTTAAAAAAAAAAACGTAGATGAAAGCTCAATATCGGGAATTATTAGACGCATGCAAATCCAACCTACAAGAAGGTATCACCACCCAACACTCAAAATGCCATCAGTAAAAAGTCTACAAACAATAAATTCTGAAGGGGTTTTAGAGAACTGTGTACCCTCTAGTTGCTGGTGGCATGTAAACTGGTAACAGCCAGTAGTGAGAACAGAATGGAGGTGCGTTGAAAGGGAAAAATTTGAACCACCATATGATCTAGTAGGCCCACTGCTGGGCCTAATCCCTGAGAAGACCAGAATCCAAAAGACACAGGCTGGCAATCCTGCACTGCATCAATATTTAGCATTGCCAAGACTTGGAAGTAACCAAAATGTCCATCCACAGATGAATGCACAAAGAAGAAGTGGTCCATGTACACAATGCAATATTCGCCATGGAAAAGGATGAAACACTGCTCTTTGCAGCACCATAGATGAGCCTAGAGATAATCACAGAACATGAGGTAAGTCGGAAAGCAGCCGACAAATAACCTGTGATATCACTCCTAGCTGTTACCTAACAACTGACACGTATGAACATATTTCCACAGAGAAAGACTCTCACAGACTTAGAAAACAAACTATGGTTATCTAAAAGGAAAGGTGGGAGGAATGGACACATTAAGATTAGGGTTACCGTACGTATACAAATACATATTAAACACACGTATCAAAAAGACCGACCATATACCAAGGGAGGTCTACTGAACGCGCTGTAATAATTTACACGGGGGCTTGCCTGGTGGCACCGTGGTTAAGAATCCACCTGCCAATGCAGGGGACACAGGTTCGATCCCTGGTTCGGGAAGGTCCCACATGCAGCAGAGCAACTAAGCCCGTGCACCACAACTAATGAGCCTACGCTCTGGAGCCCACGAGCCATAACTACTGAGCCCATGCACCACAACTACTGAAGCCCACACGCCTAGAGCCCGTGCTCCGCAACAAGAGAAGCCACTGCAGTGAGAAGCCGGTGCACCGCAACGGAGAGTAGCCCCCGCTCACCGCAACTGGAGAAAGCCCACATGCAGCAACGAAGATCCAACTCAGCCAAAAATAAATAAATAAATAAAATAAATTTATTTAAAAAAATAATAGTAATTTACATGGGAAGAGGATCTGTACATGAGTAGATATATATAATGTTCAATTGAACCTGATTGTGCACACCCAGAACAAACACTATTCTGCTCATTACCCCAATTTAAAAAATTAAAACCACGAACAACAATTAATGAGACATAAAGTTATTGGGGTTTTCCCTGGCACATCCCATTCTAATTTACAACCTAGGAACACAACTTTCAGGAAGGCTCTGCTGCCCTAGTAACCAGACTTGGGAATGGAGAAATGCTGCCGCCTTGTGGCCGTTTCCCACAACAGCAGCTTTAAACACAGGGCTAAGGGTCACTTGAGATTCACAGTAATTGTAGGGCCGTAAATGACACGTGTCCTCAAAAAATGTCCTGGGGTAGGTAATGGCCAAGAAAGTTCACAACACGGAAAATTTTTCAAGAAAACAATTTGAAGAGGTAAGTGTTACTCACTCGGTTGTTTTAAAAAAAGAAGAACATGGATAAAAGCTCAATATCAGGAATTATTGGTTGGATGCAAATCCAAACTACAAAAAGATTTCACCACCCAATATTCAAAATGCCATCCGTAAAAAGTCTACAAACCATGCATGCTGACGGGTTGGGGGAGAAATGCATACCCACTATGCTGTTGGTTGGATGTAAACTGGTAACAGCTAATCATGAGAACAGAACGGAGCTGCGCTTAAAAGGTAAAAATTGAGCTACCATATCATGCGGCCGATCCCCTAATGGGCCTATACCCTAAGAAGACCAGAATGGGAAAGGCACAGACAGGCAAACATGCACTGCAGCAATATTTACAATAGCCAAGCCATGCAAGCAAACAAAATGTCCATCAACAGACAAATGGACAAAGAAGAAGTGGTGTACGTACCGAATGGAATAGTAGCCTCGGGAAAAAAATGAACAATGCCGTTTTCAGGACTACACATGAGCCTAGAAATAATCATAGTACGTTAAGTAAGTCAAAAAGGAATGACAAATATCCTATGATATCATTTATACGTGTTATCCATCCTAAGATTGCTCCCAATGAACATATTTCCACAGAAAAACACACTCACAGACTGATAAAACAAACTAATGGTTAACCAAAATGAAAGGTGGGAGGATGGATAAATTAGGATTATGGGGGTAGCATACATATACTAATGTATGTTAAATGTATATAAACATATAACATATAAACTATATGAATTATATAATCACCAATACATATAAAATATATCATGACAAAACACCTACCAAATACCAAGGGAGGTCTACTCAACATTCTGTAATAACATACATGCTAACCGGATCCGAAGATGAACAGACATATGTATGAATCATTGACCAGATTCTGTACAGCCAGACAATCACAACACTCTAATCAAATTTCCTCCGATAAGAAATATAAATTAAATTTAAAAAACGAACATAAGTAAGGAGACATAAACTTCTGGGGGCTTGTCCCAGCACATTCCACTCTAATTTACAACCGAGGAACACGACGTCCAGGAAGACTCTGTTGCCCTAGTAACAAGAGTTGAGAACGTAATAATGCTGCCGCCTTGTGGCTGTTTCCCACAACAGCAGCTTTAAACACAGTGCTAATGGTCGCTTAATAGTCACGAGGACTGTGGGGCTGTAAATGATACCTGCCCTCAAAAAATGTCCTGGGGTAGGGAATAGGCAAGAAATTTCAACACATGACAAAGTTTTCAAGAAGTCAATATGAGAGGGAAGTTGTACTCACTCTTTAAAAAAAAAGGAAAAGAAAAAAAAAAGACATGCCTAAAGCTCAGTATAAGGAATTATTAGCTGCATGCAAATCCCACGTCCACAAAGGTTTCAGCTCACACCAGTCAAATGACCATCAGCAAAAAGTCTACAAACTATAAATGCTGAAGAGGTTTTAGGGAACTGTGTACCTTCTAGCTGCTGATGGGGTGTAAAGTGCTAACAGCACTAATGAAAACTGAATGCAGCTGCTTTAAAAGGTAAAAATTGAGCTACCGTGTGATGCGGCAGGGCACCTTCTGGGCCTATAACCTAAGACCACCAGAATCGGAAAGACAGAGGCAGGCAAATGTGCACTGCAGCAATATTGAAAGAGCCAAGACATGGAAGCAAAAAAAAGCTCCATAAACAGATGAATGGACAAAGAAGAAGTGGTATATGTACAGAATGGAATATTAGCCACGAAAAAAAATAAAAGAATGGCATATGCAGCACCACGGATGAGCCTAGAGATAATCACACAACGTGAAGTAAGTCAGATTGCGAAAGACAAATGTTCTACGATATCACTTATGTTATCTGAAAATTCATAAAAATGAACATATTTCCATAGGGAAAGACGATCTCAGATGGAGAAGACAAACTTATGGTTAAGCCAAAGAAAAGGTGTGAGGAATGGACAAATTAGGATATTGGGGTTAACAAACATATACTAATACATATAAAATATATCATCCCCAAAGACCTATGGAATACCAAGAGTGGTCTATTCAACACTCTACAATAACCTACATGGAAAAGGACACAAAGATCAATAGATATATGTATATGTGTACATGAACAAGATTCTGTGCAGCTAGAACAAAAGACATTTTAAAATCCAATTTGCTCTGATAAAAATGAAAACTTAAAGACACAAACAAGAATTAAGGAGGCTAAAACTTATGGGGGTTTGTCCTGACACATTCCACTCTAATCTGCAACCTAAAAGCACAACTTGCAGCAAGGTTCTGTTTCCCTAGCAAGCAGAGTTGCCAACGTAGAAATGCTGCCACCTTAAGGCCGTTTCCTCAAACAGCAGCTTTAAATCCACTGCTAATGGTCACTGATATTCACAAGGACTGCAGGGCTGTAAATGACTCATGCCCTCAAAAACTGTCCTGGGGTAGGGAATGGCCAAAAAAATCCAAACGCGGCAAATTTTTCAAGAAGGAAATTTGAAGTTGTAAGTTTAGCTGAATCTTAAAAAAAAAATGAAAAGGACATTGATCCACGCAAAACATCAGGAATTATTAGACGCATGCAAATCCAATCTACACAAACGTATCACCTCACACCAGTCAGAATGACCATCAGCAAAACGTCAACAAACAATAGATGTTGAAGAAGTTGTGGAGAATAGCGTAACCTCTCGGTCTAAGTGGGATGTAAACTGGTAACCGCCAATAATAGGAACAGAATGGCAGTGCGTTGAAAGGTAAAAATTGAGTCCCCATATGATCCGGAAGGCCCACTATTGGGCCTGTCACCTGTGAAAGCCAGAATCAAAAAGACACAGGATGGAACATCGTGTATTGCAGCAGTATTTACAATAGCCAAGACATGGAAGCAACAAAAATGTCCATCATCAGATGAATGGACGAAAAAGTGGTCCATGTACACAATGCAATATTAGACACAGAAAAGAATGAAACAATGCCGTTTGCAGCACCATAGACGAGGCTACAGACAATCACACACCTTGAAGTAAGTCAGAAAGCGAGAGACACATATCCTATGATATCACGTATAGGTCTTATCTAAAAATTGATAGGAATGAACCTATTTCCACAGAGAGGGACACTCACGTGTTCAGAAAACAAGCTTGTGCTTAACCAAACGGAAAGGTGTGAGGAATGTATAACGGAGGATATTGGGTTTAACAGACATATGCTAATACTTATAAAATATATAATCATCAGACATACCGAATACCAAGAGAGGTCTACACAACATTCTGTAATAATCTCTACGGAACAGGATCCAAACATGAAAAGATATACGAATCAATGAAAGACATTCTGTACACCTAGAACAAACACAACATTGCAATCAAATTTGCTCTGAGAAAAATGAAAATTAAACTGAGAATATCAACAACAAATAAGTAGACATAGTTTCTGGGGGTTTGTCCTGGCACATTCCACTCTACTTTACAACCTACAAACAGGACTTCCAGGAAGGCTGTGTTGCCCTAGTAACCAGAGTTGGGAATATAGAAATGCTGCCCCCTTGTGGCCGTTTCCTGCAACAGCAGCTTTAAATGCAGAACTAATGGTCATGTGATATTCACAATTACTACAGGGCTGTAAAGGACACCTGCCCTCAAAAAATGTCCTGGTGCAGGTAATGGCCACAGGAATTCAGGGAACATGGCAAATTTTTCAAGGAAACAATTTGAAGAGGTGAGTTTCTCTGTTTTACTTAAAAAAAAAAACGTAGATGAAAGCTCAATATCGGGAATTATTAGACGCATGCAAATCCAACCTACAAGAAGGTATCACCACCCAACACTCAAAATGCCATCAGTAAAAAGTCTACAAACAATAAATTCTGAAGGGGTTTTAGAGAACTGTGTACCCTCTAGTTGCTGGTGGCATGTAAACTGGTAACAGCCAGTAGTGAGAACAGAATGGAGGTGCGTTGAAAGGGAAAAATTTGAACCACCATATGATCTAGTAGGCCCACTGCTGGGCCTAATCCCTGAGAAGACCAGAATCCAAAAGACACAGGCTGGCAATCCTGCACTGCATCAATATTTAGCATTGCCAAGACTTGGAAGTAACCAAAATGTCCATCCACAGATGAATGCACAAAGAAGAAGTGGTCCATGTACACAATGCAATATTCGCCATGGAAAAGGATGAAACACTGCTCTTTGCAGCACCATAGATGAGCCTAGAGATAATCACAGAACATGAGGTAAGTCGGAAAGCAGCCGACAAATAACCTGTGATATCACTCCTAGCTGTTACCTAACAACTGACACGTATGAACATATTTCCACAGAGAAAGACTCTCACAGACTTAGAAAACAAACTATGGTTATCTAAAAGGAAAGGTGGGAGGAATGGACACATTAAGATTAGGGTTACCGTACGTATACAAATACATATTAAACACACGTATCAAAAAGACCGACCATATACCAAGGGAGGTCTACTGAACGCGCTGTAATAATTTACACGGGGGCTTGCCTGGTGGCACCGTGGTTAAGAATCCACCTGCCAATGCAGGGGACACAGGTTCGATCCCTGGTTCGGGAAGGTCCCACATGCAGCAGAGCAACTAAGCCCGTGCACCACAACTAATGAGCCTACGCTCTGGAGCCCACGAGCCATAACTACTGAGCCCATGCACCACAACTACTGAAGCCCACACGCCTAGAGCCCGTGCTCCGCAACAAGAGAAGCCACTGCAGTGAGAAGCCGGTGCACCGCAACGGAGAGTAGCCCCCGCTCACCGCAACTGGAGAAAGCCCACATGCAGCAACGAAGATCCAACTCAGCCAAAAATAAATAAATAAATAAAATAAATTTATTTAAAAAAATAATAGTAATTTACATGGGAAGAGGATCTGTACATGAGTAGATATATATAATGTTCAATTGAACCTGATTGTGCACACCCAGAACAAACACTATTCTGCTCATTACCCCAATTTAAAAAATTAAAACCACGAACAACAATTAATGAGACATAAAGTTATTGGGGTTTTCCCTGGCACATCCCATTCTAATTTACAACCTAGGAACACAACTTTCAGGAAGGCTCTGCTGCCCTAGTAACCAGACTTGGGAATGGAGAAATGCTGCCGCCTTGTGGCCGTTTCCCACAACAGCAGCTTTAAACACAGGGCTAAGGGTCACTTGAGATTCACAGTAATTGTAGGGCCGTAAATGACACGTGTCCTCAAAAAATGTCCTGGGGTAGGTAATGGCCAAGAAAGTTCACAACACGGAAAATTTTTCAAGAAAACAATTTGAAGAGGTAAGTGTTACTCACTCGGTTGTTTTAAAAAAAGAAGAACATGGATAAAAGCTCAATATCAGGAATTATTGGTTGGATGCAAATCCAAACTACAAAAAGATTTCACCACCCAATATTCAAAATGCCATCCGTAAAAAGTCTACAAACCATGCATGCTGACGGGTTGGGGGAGAAATGCATACCCACTATGCTGTTGGTTGGATGTAAACTGGTAACAGCTAATCATGAGAACAGAACGGAGCTGCGCTTAAAAGGTAAAAATTGAGCTACCATATCATGCGGCCGATCCCCTAATGGGCCTATACCCTAAGAAGACCAGAATGGGAAAGGCACAGACAGGCAAACATGCACTGCAGCAATATTTACAATAGCCAAGCCATGCAAGCAAACAAAATGTCCATCAACAGACAAATGGACAAAGAAGAAGTGGTGTACGTACCGAATGGAATAGTAGCCTCGGGAAAAAAATGAACAATGCCGTTTTCAGGACTACACATGAGCCTAGAAATAATCATAGTACGTTAAGTAAGTCAAAAAGGAATGACAAATATCCTATGATATCATTTATACGTGTTATCCATCCTAAGATTGCTCCCAATGAACATATTTCCACAGAAAAACACACTCACAGACTGATAAAACAAACTAATGGTTAACCAAAATGAAAGGTGGGAGGATGGATAAATTAGGATTATGGGGGTAGCATACATATACTAATGTATGTTAAATGTATATAAACATATAACATATAAACTATATGAATTATATAATCACCAATACATATAAAATATATCATGACAAAACACCTACCAAATACCAAGGGAGGTCTACTCAACATTCTGTAATAACATACATGCTAACCGGATCCGAAGATGAACAGACATATGTATGAATCATTGACCAGATTCTGTACAGCCAGACAATCACAACACTCTAATCAAATTTCCTCCGATAAGAAATATAAATTAAATTTAAAAAACGAACATAAGTAAGGAGACATAAACTTCTGGGGGCTTGTCCCAGCACATTCCACTCTAATTTACAACCGAGGAACACGACGTCCAGGAAGACTCTGTTGCCCTAGTAACAAGAGTTGAGAACGTAATAATGCTGCCGCCTTGTGGCTGTTTCCCACAACAGCAGCTTTAAACACAGTGCTAATGGTCGCTTAATAGTCACGAGGACTGTGGGGCTGTAAATGATACCTGCCCTCAAAAAATGTCCTGGGGTAGGGAATAGGCAAGAAATTTCAACACATGACAAAGTTTTCAAGAAGTCAATATGAGAGGGAAGTTGTACTCACTCTTTAAAAAAAAAGGAAAAGAAAAAAAAAAGACATGCCTAAAGCTCAGTATAAGGAATTATTAGCTGCATGCAAATCCCACGTCCACAAAGGTTTCAGCTCACACCAGTCAAATGACCATCAGCAAAAAGTCTACAAACTATAAATGCTGAAGAGGTTTTAGGGAACTGTGTACCTTCTAGCTGCTGATGGGGTGTAAAGTGCTAACAGCACTAATGAAAACTGAATGCAGCTGCTTTAAAAGGTAAAAATTGAGCTACCGTGTGATGCGGCAGGGCACCTTCTGGGCCTATAACCTAAGACCACCAGAATCGGAAAGACAGAGGCAGGCAAATGTGCACTGCAGCAATATTGAAAGAGCCAAGACATGGAAGCAAAAAAAAGCTCCATAAACAGATGAATGGACAAAGAAGAAGTGGTATATGTACAGAATGGAATATTAGCCACGAAAAAAAATAAAAGAATGGCATATGCAGCACCACGGATGAGCCTAGAGATAATCACACAACGTGAAGTAAGTCAGATTGCGAAAGACAAATGTTCTACGATATCACTTATGTTATCTGAAAATTCATAAAAATGAACATATTTCCATAAGGAAAGACGATCTCAGATGGAGAAGACAAACTTATGGTTAAGCCAAAGAAAAGGTGTGAGGAATGGACAAATTAGGATATTGGGGTTAACAAACATATACTAATACATATAAAATATATCATCCCCAAAGACCTATGGAATACCAAGAGTGGTCTATTCAACACTCTACAATAACCTACATGGAAAAGGACACAAAGATCAATAGATATATGTATATGTGTACATGAACAAGATTCTGTGCAGCTAGAACAAAAGACATTTTAAAATCCAATTTGCTCTGATAAAAATGAAAACTTAAAGACACAAACAAGAATTAAGGAGGCTAAAACTTATGGGGGTTTGTCCTGACACATTCCACTCTAATCTGCAACCTAAAAGCACAACTTGCAGCAAGGTTCTGTTTCCCTAGCAAGCAGAGTTGCCAACGTAGAAATGCTGCCACCTTAAGGCCGTTTCCTCAAACAGCAGCTTTAAATCCACTGCTAATGGTCACTAATATTCACAAGGACTGCAGGGCTGTAAATGACTCATGCCCTCAAAAACTGTCCTGGGGTAGGGAATGGCCAAAAAAATCCAAACGCGGCAAATTTTTCAAGAAGGAAATTTGAAGTTGTAAGTTTAGCTGAATCTTAAAAAAAAAATGAAAAGGACATTGATCCACGCAAAACATCAGGAATTATTAGACGCATGCAAATCCAATCTACACAAACGTATCACCTCACACCAGTCAGAATGACCATCAGCAAAACGTCAACAAACAATAGATGTTGAAGAAGTTGTGGAGAATAGCGTAACCTCTCGGTCTAAGTGGGATGTAAACTGGTAACCGCCAATAATAGGAACAGAATGGCAGTGCGTTGAAAGGTAAAAATTGAGTCCCCATATGATCCGGAAGGCCCACTATTGGGCCTGTCACCTGTGAAAGCCAGAATCAAAAAGACACAGGATGGAACATCGTGTATTGCAGCAGTATTTACAATAGCCAAGACATGGAAGCAACAAAAATGTCCATCATCAGATGAATGGACGAAAAAGTGGTCCATGTACACAATGCAATATTAGACACAGAAAAGAATGAAACAATGCCGTTTGCAGCACCATAGACGAGGCTACAGACAATCACACACCTTGAAGTAAGTCAGAAAGCGAGAGACACATATCCTATGATATCACGTATAGGTCTTATCTAAAAATTGATAGGAATGAACCTATTTCCACAGAGAGGGACACTCACGTGTTCAGAAAACAAGCTTGTGCTTAACCAAACGGAAAGGTGTGAGGAATGTATAACGGAGGATATTGGGTTTAACAGACATATGCTAATACTTATAAAATATATAATCATCAGACATACCGAATACCAAGAGAGGTCTACACAACATTCTGTAATAATCTCTACGGAACAGGATCCAAACATGAAAAGATATACGAATCAATGAAAGACATTCTGTACACCTAGAACAAACACAACATTGCAATCAAATTTGCTCTGAGAAAAATGAAAATTAAACTGAGAATATCAACAACAAATAAGTAGACATAGTTTCTGGGGGTTTGTCCTGGCACATTCCACTCTACTTTACAACCTACAAACAGGACTTCCAGGAAGGCTGTGTTGCCCTAGTAACCAGAGTTGGGAATATAGAAATGCTGCCCCCTTGTGGCCGTTTCCTGCAACAGCAGCTTTAAATGCAGAACTAATGGTCATGTGATATTCACAATTACTACAGGGCTGTAAAGGACACCTGCCCTCAAAAAATGTCCTGGTGCAGGTAATGGCCACAGGAATTCAGGGAACATGGCAAATTTTTCAAGGAAACAATTTGAAGAGGTGAGTTTCTCTGTTTTACTTAAAAAAAAAAACGTAGATGAAAGCTCAATATCGGGAATTATTAGACGCATGCAAATCCAACCTACAAGAAGGTATCACCACCCAACACTCAAAATGCCATCAGTAAAAAGTCTACAAACAATAAATTCTGAAGGGGTTTTAGAGAACTGTGTACCCTCTAGTTGCTGGTGGCATGTAAACTGGTAACAGCCAGTAGTGAGAACAGAATGGAGGTGCGTTGAAAGGGAAAAATTTGAACCACCATATGATCTAGTAGGCCCACTGCTGGGCCTAATCCCTGAGAAGACCAGAATCCAAAAGACACAGGCTGGCAATCCTGCACTGCATCAATATTTAGCATTGCCAAGACTTGGAAGTAACCAAAATGTCCATCCACAGATGAATGCACAAAGAAGAAGTGGTCCATGTACACAATGCAATATTCGCCATGGAAAAGGATGAAACACTGCTCTTTGCAGCACCATAGATGAGCCTAGAGATAATCACAGAACATGAGGTAAGTCAGAAAGCAGCCGACAAATAACCTGTGATATCACTCCTAGCTGTTACCTAACAACTGACACGTATGAACATATTTCCACAGAGAAAGACTCTCACAGACTTAGAAAACAAACTATGGTTATCTAAAAGGAAAGGTGGGAGGAATGGACACATTAAGATTAGGGTTACCGTACGTATACAAATACATATTAAACACACGTATCAAAAAGACCGACCATATACCAAGGGAGGTCTACTGAACGCGCTGTAATAATTTACACGGGGGCTTGCCTGGTGGCACCGTGGTTAAGAATCCACCTGCCAATGCAGGGGACACAGGTTCGATCCCTGGTTCGGGAAGGTCCCACATGCAGCAGAGCAACTAAGCCCGTGCACCACAACTAATGAGCCTACGCTCTGGAGCCCACGAGCCATAACTACTGAGCCCATGCACCACAACTACTGAAGCCCACACGCCTAGAGCCCGTGCTCCGCAACAAGAGAAGCCACTGCAGTGAGAAGCCGGTGCACCGCAACGGAGAGTAGCCCCCGCTCACCGCAACTGGAGAAAGCCCACATGCAGCAACGAAGATCCAACTCAGCCAAAAATAAATAAATAAATAAAATAAATTTATTTAAAAAAATAATAGTAATTTACATGGGAAGAGGATCTGTACATGAGTAGATATATATAATGTTCAATTGAACCTGATTGTGCACACCCAGAACAAACACTATTCTGCTCATTACCCCAATTTAAAAAATTAAAACCACGAACAACAATTAATGAGACATAAAGTTATTGGGGTTTTCCCTGGCACATCCCATTCTAATTTACAACCTAGGAACACAACTTTCAGGAAGGCTCTGCTGCCCTAGTAACCAGACTTGGGAATGGAGAAATGCTGCCGCCTTGTGGCCGTTTCCCACAACAGCAGCTTTAAACACAGGGCTAAGGGTCACTTGAGATTCACAGTAATTGTAGGGCCGTAAATGACACGTGTCCTCAAAAAATGTCCTGGGGTAGGTAATGGCCAAGAAAGTTCACAACACGGAAAATTTTTCAAGAAAACAATTTGAAGAGGTAAGTGTTACTCACTCGGTTGTTTTAAAAAAAGAAGAACATGGATAAAAGCTCAATATCAGGAATTATTGGTTGGATGCAAATCCAAACTACAAAAAGATTTCACCACCCAATATTCAAAATGCCATCCGTAAAAAGTCTACAAACCATGCATGCTGACGGGTTGGGGGAGAAATGCATACCCACTATGCTGTTGGTTGGATGTAAACTGGTAACAGCTAATCATGAGAACAGAACGGAGCTGCGCTTAAAAGGTAAAAATTGAGCTACCATATCATGCGGCCGATCCCCTAATGGGCCTATACCCTAAGAAGACCAGAATGGGAAAGGCACAGACAGGCAAACATGCACTGCAGCAATATTTACAATAGCCAAGCCATGCAAGCAAACAAAATGTCCATCAACAGACAAATGGACAAAGAAGAAGTGGTGTACGTACCGAATGGAATAGTAGCCTCGGGAAAAAAATGAACAATGCCGTTTTCAGGACTACACATGAGCCTAGAAATAATCATAGTACGTTAAGTAAGTCAAAAAGGAATGACAAATATCCTATGATATCATTTATACGTGTTATCCATCCTAAGATTGCTCCCAATGAACATATTTCCACAGAAAAACACACTCACAGACTGATAAAACAAACTAATGGTTAACCAAAATGAAAGGTGGGAGGATGGATAAATTAGGATTATGGGGGTAGCATACATATACTAATGTATGTTAAATGTATATAAACATATAACATATAAACTATATGAATTATATAATCACCAATACATATAAAATATATCATGACAAAACACCTACCAAATACCAAGGGAGGTCTACTCAACATTCTGTAATAACATACATGCTAACCGGATCCGAAGATGAACAGACATATGTATGAATCATTGACCAGATTCTGTACAGCCAGACAATCACAACACTCTAATCAAATTTCCTCCGATAAGAAATATAAATTAAATTTAAAAAACGAACATAAGTAAGGAGACATAAACTTCTGGGGGCTTGTCCCAGCACATTCCACTCTAATTTACAACCGAGGAACACGACGTCCAGGAAGACTCTGTTGCCCTAGTAACAAGAGTTGAGAACGTAATAATGCTGCCGCCTTGTGGCTGTTTCCCACAACAGCAGCTTTAAACACAGTGCTAATGGTCGCTTAATAGTCACGAGGACTGTGGGGCTGTAAATGATACCTGCCCTCAAAAAATGTCCTGGGGTAGGGAATAGGCAAGAAATTTCAACACATGACAAAGTTTTCAAGAAGTCAATATGAGAGGGAAGTTGTACTCACTCTTTAAAAAAAAAGGAAAAGAAAAAAAAAAGACATGCCTAAAGCTCAGTATAAGGAATTATTAGCTGCATGCAAATCCCACGTCCACAAAGGTTTCAGCTCACACCAGTCAAATGACCATCAGCAAAAAGTCTACAAACTATAAATGCTGAAGAGGTTTTAGGGAACTGTGTACCTTCTAGCTGCTGATGGGGTGTAAAGTGCTAACAGCACTAATGAAAACTGAATGCAGCTGCTTTAAAAGGTAAAAATTGAGCTACCGTGTGATGCGGCAGGGCACCTTCTGGGCCTATAACCTAAGACCACCAGAATCGGAAAGACAGAGGCAGGCAAATGTGCACTGCAGCAATATTGAAAGAGCCAAGACATGGAAGCAAAAAAAAGCTCCATAAACAGATGAATGGACAAAGAAGAAGTGGTATATGTACAGAATGGAATATTAGCCACGAAAAAAAATAAAAGAATGGCATATGCAGCACCACGGATGAGCCTAGAGATAATCACACAACGTGAAGTAAGTCAGATTGCGAAAGACAAATGTTCTACGATATCACTTATGTTATCTGAAAATTCATAAAAATGAACATATTTCCATAAGGAAAGACGATCTCAGATGGAGAAGACAAACTTATGGTTAAGCCAAAGAAAAGGTGTGAGGAATGGACAAATTAGGATATTGGGGTTAACAAACATATACTAATACATATAAAATATATCATCCCCAAAGACCTATGGAATACCAAGAGTGGTCTATTCAACACTCTACAATAACCTACATGGAAAAGGACACAAAGATCAATAGATATATGTATATGTGTACATGAACAAGATTCTGTGCAGCTAGAACAAAAGACATTTTAAAATCCAATTTGCTCTGATAAAAATGAAAACTTAAAGACACAAACAAGAATTAAGGAGGCTAAAACTTATGGGGGTTTGTCCTGACACATTCCACTCTAATCTGCAACCTAAAAGCACAACTTGCAGCAAGGTTCTGTTTCCCTAGCAAGCAGAGTTGCCAACGTAGAAATGCTGCCACCTTAAGGCCGTTTCCTCAAACAGCAGCTTTAAATCCACTGCTAATGGTCACTAATATTCACAAGGACTGCAGGGCTGTAAATGACTCATGCCCTCAAAAACTGTCCTGGGGTAGGGAATGGCCAAAAAAATCCAAACGCGGCAAATTTTTCAAGAAGGAAATTTGAAGTTGTAAGTTTAGCTGAATCTTAAAAAAAAAATGAAAAGGACATTGATCCACGCAAAACATCAGGAATTATTAGACGCATGCAAATCCAATCTACACAAACGTATCACCTCACACCAGTCAGAATGACCATCAGCAAAACGTCAACAAACAATAGATGTTGAAGAAGTTGTGGAGAATAGCGTAACCTCTCGGTCTAAGTGGGATGTAAACTGGTAACCGCCAATAATAGGAACAGAATGGCAGTGCGTTGAAAGGTAAAAATTGAGTCCCCATATGATCCGGAAGGCCCACTATTGGGCCTGTCACCTGTGAAAGCCAGAATCAAAAAGACACAGGATGGAACATCGTGTATTGCAGCAGTATTTACAATAGCCAAGACATGGAAGCAACAAAAATGTCCATCATCAGATGAATGGACGAAAAAGTGGTCCATGTACACAATGCAATATTAGACACAGAAAAGAATGAAACAATGCCGTTTGCAGCACCATAGACGAGGCTACAGACAATCACACACCTTGAAGTAAGTCAGAAAGCGAGAGACACATATCCTATGATATCACGTATAGGTCTTATCTAAAAATTGATAGGAATGAACCTATTTCCACAGAGAGGGACACTCACGTGTTCAGAAAACAAGCTTGTGCTTAACCAAACGGAAAGGTGTGAGGAATGTATAACGGAGGATATTGGGTTTAACAGACATATGCTAATACTTATAAAATATATAATCATCAGACATACCGAATACCAAGAGAGGTCTACACAACATTCTGTAATAATCTCTACGGAACAGGATCCAAACATGAAAAGATATACGAATCAATGAAAGACATTCTGTACACCTAGAACAAACACAACATTGCAATCAAATTTGCTCTGAGAAAAATGAAAATTAAACTGAGAATATCAACAACAAATAAGTAGACATAGTTTCTGGGGGTTTGTCCTGGCACATTCCACTCTACTTTACAACCTACAAACAGGACTTCCAGGAAGGCTGTGTTGCCCTAGTAACCAGAGTTGGGAATATAGAAATGCTGCCCCCTTGTGGCCGTTTCCTGCAACAGCAGCTTTAAATGCAGAACTAATGGTCATGTGATATTCACAATTACTACAGGGCTGTAAAGGACACCTGCCCTCAAAAAATGTCCTGGTGCAGGTAATGGCCACAGGAATTCAGGGAACATGGCAAATTTTTCAAGGAAACAATTTGAAGAGGTGAGTTTCTCTGTTTTACTTAAAAAAAAAAACGTAGATGAAAGCTCAATATCGGGAATTATTAGACGCATGCAAATCCAACCTACAAGAAGGTATCACCACCCAACACTCAAAATGCCATCAGTAAAAAGTCTACAAACAATAAATTCTGAAGGGGTTTTAGAGAACTGTGTACCCTCTAGTTGCTGGTGGCATGTAAACTGGTAACAGCCAGTAGTGAGAACAGAATGGAGGTGCGTTGAAAGGGAAAAATTTGAACCACCATATGATCTAGTAGGCCCACTGCTGGGCCTAATCCCTGAGAAGACCAGAATCCAAAAGACACAGGCTGGCAATCCTGCACTGCATCAATATTTAGCATTGCCAAGACTTGGAAGTAACCAAAATGTCCATCCACAGATGAATGCACAAAGAAGAAGTGGTCCATGTACACAATGCAATATTCGCCATGGAAAAGGATGAAACACTGCTCTTTGCAGCACCATAGATGAGCCTAGAGATAATCACAGAACATGAGGTAAGTCGGAAAGCAGCCGACAAATAACCTGTGATATCACTCCTAGCTGTTACCTAACAACTGACACGTATGAACATATTTCCACAGAGAAAGACTCTCACAGACTTAGAAAACAAACTATGGTTATCTAAAAGGAAAGGTGGGAGGAATGGACACATTAAGATTAGGGTTACCGTACGTATACAAATACATATTAAACACACGTATCAAAAAGACCGACCATATACCAAGGGAGGTCTACTGAACGCGCTGTAATAATTTACACGGGGGCTTGCCTGGTGGCACCGTGGTTAAGAATCCACCTGCCAATGCAGGGGACACAGGTTCGATCCCTGGTTCGGGAAGGTCCCACATGCAGCAGAGCAACTAAGCCCGTGCACCACAACTAATGAGCCTACGCTCTGGAGCCCATGAGCCATAACTACTGAGCCCATGCACCACAACTACTGAAGCCCACACGCCTAGAGCCCGTGCTCCGCAACAAGAGAAGCCACTGCAGTGAGAAGCCGGTGCACCGCAACGGAGAGTAGCCCCCGCTCACCGCAACTGGAGAAAGCCCACATGCAGCAACGAAGATCCAACTCAGCCAAAAATAAATAAATAAATAAAATAAATTTATTTAAAAAAATAATAGTAATTTACATGGGAAGAGGATCTGTACATGAGTAGATATATATAATGTTCAATTGAACCTGATTGTGCACACCCAGAACAAACACTATTCTGCTCATTACCCCAATTTAAAAAATTAAAACCACGAACAACAATTAATGAGACATAAAGTTATTGGGGTTTTCCCTGGCACATCCCATTCTAATTTACAACCTAGGAACACAACTTTCAGGAAGGCTCTGCTGCCCTAGTAACCAGACTTGGGAATGGAGAAATGCTGCCGCCTTGTGGCCGTTTCCCACAACAGCAGCTTTAAACACAGGGCTAAGGGTCACTTGAGATTCACAGTAATTGTAGGGCCGTAAATGACACGTGTCCTCAAAAAATGTCCTGGGGTAGGTAATGGCCAAGAAAGTTCACAACACGGAAAATTTTTCAAGAAAACAATTTGAAGAGGTAAGTGTTACTCACTCGGTTGTTTTAAAAAAAGAAGAACATGGATAAAAGCTCAATATCAGGAATTATTGGTTGGATGCAAATCCAAACTACAAAAAGATTTCACCACCCAATATTCAAAATGCCATCCGTAAAAAGTCTACAAACAATGCATGCTGACGGGTTGGGGGAGAAATGCATACCCACTATGCTGTTGGTTGGATGTAAACTGGTAACAGCTAATCATGAGAACAGAACGGAGCTGCGCTTAAAAGGTAAAAATTGAGCTACCATATCATGCGGCCGATCCCCTAATGGGCCTATACCCTAAGAAGACCAGAATGGGAAAGGCACAGACAGGCAAACATGCACTGCAGCAATATTTACAATAGCCAAGCCATGCAAGCAAACAAAATGTCCATCAACAGACAAATGGACAAAGAAGAAGTGGTGTACGTACCGAATGGAATAGTAGCCTCGGGAAAAAAATGAACAATGCCGTTTTCAGGACTACACATGAGCCTAGAAATAATCATAGTACGTTAAGTAAGTCAAAAAGGAATGACAAATATCCTATGATATCATTTATACGTGTTATCCATCCTAAGATTGCTCCCAATGAACATATTTCCACAGAAAAACACACTCACAGACTGATAAAACAAACTAATGGTTAACCAAAATGAAAGGTGGGAGGATGGATAAATTAGGATTATGGGGGTAGCATACATATACTAATGTATGTTAAATGTATATAAACATATAACATATAAACTATATGAATTATATAATCACCAATACATATAAAATATATCATGACAAAACACCTACCAAATACCAAGGGAGGTCTACTCAACATTCTGTAATAACATACATGCTAACCGGATCCGAAGATGAACAGACATATGTATGAATCATTGACCAGATTCTGTACAGCCAGACAATCACAACACTCTAATCAAATTTCCTCCGATAAGAAATATAAATTAAATTTAAAAAACGAACATAAGTAAGGAGACATAAACTTCTGGGGGCTTGTCCCAGCACATTCCACTCTAATTTACAACCGAGGAACACGACGTCCAGGAAGACTCTGTTGCCCTAGTAACAAGAGTTGAGAACGTAATAATGCTGCCGCCTTGTGGCTGTTTCCCACAACAGCAGCTTTAAACACAGTGCTAATGGTCGCTTAATAGTCACGAGGACTGTGGGGCTGTAAATGATACCTGCCCTCAAAAAATGTCCTGGGGTAGGGAATAGGCAAGAAATTTCAACACATGACAAAGTTTTCAAGAAGTCAATATGAGAGGGAAGTTGTACTCACTCTTTAAAAAAAAAGGAAAAGAAAAAAAAAAGACATGCCTAAAGCTCAGTATAAGGAATTATTAGCTGCATGCAAATCCCACGTCCACAAAGGTTTCAGCTCACACCAGTCAAATGACCATCAGCAAAAAGTCTACAAACTATAAATGCTGAAGAGGTTTTAGGGAACTGTGTACCTTCTAGCTGCTGATGGGGTGTAAAGTGCTAACAGCACTAATGAAAACTGAATGCAGCTGCTTTAAAAGGTAAAAATTGAGCTACCGTGTGATGCGGCAGGGCACCTTCTGGGCCTATAACCTAAGACCACCAGAATCGGAAAGACAGAGGCAGGCAAATGTGCACTGCAGCAATATTGAAAGAGCCAAGACATGGAAGCAAAAAAAAGCTCCATAAACAGATGAATGGACAAAGAAGAAGTGGTATATGTACAGAATGGAATATTAGCCACGAAAAAAAATAAAAGAATGGCATATGCAGCACCACGGATGAGCCTAGAGATAATCACACAACGTGAAGTAAGTCAGATTGTGAAAGACAAATGTTCTACGATATCACTTATGTTATCTGAAAATTCATAAAAATGAACATATTTCCATAGGGAAAGACGATCTCAGATGGAGAAGACAAACTTATGGTTAAGCCAAAGAAAAGGTGTGAGGAATGGACAAATTAGGATATTGGGGTTAACAAACATATACTAATACATATAAAATATATCATCCCCAAAGACCTATGGAATACCAAGAGTGGTCTATTCAACACTCTACAATAACCTACATGGAAAAGGACACAAAGATCAATAGATATATGTATATGTGTACATGAACAAGATTCTGTGCAGCTAGAACAAAAGACATTTTAAAATCCAATTTGCTCTGATAAAAATGAAAACTTAAAGACACAAACAAGAATTAAGGAGGCTAAAACTTATGGGGGTTTGTCCTGACACATTCCACTCTAATCTGCAACCTAAAAGCACAACTTGCAGCAAGGTTCTGTTTCCCTAGCAAGCAGAGTTGCCAACGTAGAAATGCTGCCACCTTAAGGCCGTTTCCTCAAACAGCAGCTTTAAATCCACTGCTAATGGTCACTAATATTCACAAGGACTGCAGGGCTGTAAATGACTCATGCCCTCAAAAACTGTCCTGGGGTAGGGAATGGCCAAAAAAATCCAAACGCGGCAAATTTTTCAAGAAGGAAATTTGAAGTTGTAAGTTTAGCTGAATCTTAAAAAAAAAATGAAAAGGACATTGATCCACGCAAAACATCAGGAATTATTAGACGCATGCAAATCCAATCTACACAAACGTATCACCTCACACCAGTCAGAATGACCATCAGCAAAACGTCAACAAACAATAGATGTTGAAGAAGTTGTGGAGAATAGCGTAACCTCTCGGTCTAAGTGGGATGTAAACTGGTAACCGCCAATAATAGGAACAGAATGGCAGTGCGTTGAAAGGTAAAAATTGAGTCCCCATATGATCCGGAAGGCCCACTATTGGGCCTGTCACCTGTGAAAGCCAGAATCAAAAAGACACAGGATGGAACATCGTGTATTGCAGCAGTATTTACAATAGCCAAGACATGGAAGCAACAAAAATGTCCATCATCAGATGAATGGACGAAAAAGTGGTCCATGTACACAATGCAATATTAGACACAGAAAAGAATGAAACAATGCCGTTTGCAGCACCATAGACGAGGCTACAGACAATCACACACCTTGAAGTAAGTCAGAAAGCGAGAGACACATATCCTATGATATCACGTATAGGTCTTATCTAAAAATTGATAGGAATGAACCTATTTCCACAGAGAGGGACACTCACGTGTTCAGAAAACAAGCTTGTGCTTAACCAAACGGAAAGGTGTGAGGAATGTATAACGGAGGATATTGGGTTTAACAGACATATGCTAATACTTATAAAATATATAATCATCAGACATACCGAATACCAAGAGAGGTCTACACAACATTCTGTAATAATCTCTACGGAACAGGATCCAAACATGAAAAGATATACGAATCAATGAAAGACATTCTGTACACCTAGAACAAACACAACATTGCAATCAAATTTGCTCTGAGAAAAATGAAAATTAAACTGAGAATATCAACAACAAATAAGTAGACATAGTTTCTGGGGGTTTGTCCTGGCACATTCCACTCTACTTTACAACCTACAAACAGGACTTCCAGGAAGGCTGTGTTGCCCTAGTAACCAGAGTTGGGAATATAGAAATGCTGCCCCCTTGTGGCCGTTTCCTGCAACAGCAGCTTTAAATGCAGAACTAATGGTCATGTGATATTCACAATTACTACAGGGCTGTAAAGGACACCTGCCCTCAAAAAATGTCCTGGTGCAGGTAATGGCCACAGGAATTCAGGGAACATGGCAAATTTTTCAAGGAAACAATTTGAAGAGGTGAGTTTCTCTGTTTTACTTAAAAAAAAAAAACGTAGATGAAAGCTCAATATCGGGAATTATTAGACGCATGCAAATCCAACCTACAAGAAGGTATCACCACCCAACACTCAAAATGCCATCAGTAAAAAGTCTACAAACAATAAATTCTGAAGGGGTTTTAGAGAACTGTGTACCCTCTAGTTGCTGGTGGCATGTAAACTGGTAACAGCCAGTAGTGAGAACAGAATGGAGGTGCGTTGAAAGGGAAAAATTTGAACCACCATATGATCTAGTAGGCCCACTGCTGGGCCTAATCCCTGAGAAGACCAGAATCCAAAAGACACAGGCTGGCAATCCTGCACTGCATCAATATTTAGCATTGCCAAGACTTGGAAGTAACCAAAATGTCCATCCACAGATGAATGCACAAAGAAGAAGTGGTCCATGTACACAATGCAATATTCGCCATGGAAAAGGATGAAACACTGCTCTTTGCAGCACCATAGATGAGCCTAGAGATAATCACAGAACATGAGGTAAGTCGGAAAGCAGCCGACAAATAACCTGTGATATCACTCCTAGCTGTTACCTAACAACTGACACGTATGAACATATTTCCACAGAGAAAGACTCTCACAGACTTAGAAAACAAACTATGGTTATCTAAAAGGAAAGGTGGGAGGAATGGACACATTAAGATTAGGGTTACCGTACGTATACAAATACATATTAAACACACGTATCAAAAAGACCGACCATATACCAAGGGAGGTCTACTGAACGCACTGTAATAATTTACACGGGGGCTTGCCTGGTGGCACCGTGGTTAAGAATCCACCTGCCAATGCAGGGGACACAGGTTCGATCCCTGGTTCGGGAAGGTCCCACATGCAGCAGAGCAACTAAGCCCGTGCACCACAACTAATGAGCCTACGCTCTGGAGCCCATGAGCCATAACTACTGAGCCCATGCACCACAACTACTGAAGCCCACACGCCTAGAGCCCGTGCTCCGCAACAAGAGAAGCCACTGCAGTGAGAAGCCGGTGCACCGCAACGGAGAGTAGCCCCCGCTCACCACAACTGGAGAAAGCCCACATGCAGCAACGAAGATCCAACTCAGCCAAAAATAAATAAATAAATAAAATAAATTTATTTAAAAAAATAATAGTAATTTACATGGGAAGAGGATCTGTACATGAGTAGATATATATAATGTTCAATTGAACCTGATTGTGCACACCCAGAACAAACACTATTCTGCTCATTACCCCAATTTAAAAAATTAAAACCACGAACAACAATTAATGAGACATAAAGTTATTGGGGTTTTCCCTGGCACATCCCATTCTAATTTACAACCTAGGAACACAACTTTCAGGAAGGCTCTGCTGCCCTAGTAACCAGACTTGGGAATGGAGAAATGCTGCCGCCTTGTGGCCGTTTCCCACAACAGCAGCTTTAAACACAGGGCTAAGGGTCACTTGAGATTCACAGTAATTGTAGGGCCGTAAATGACACGTGTCCTCAAAAAATGTCCTGGGGTAGGTAATGGCCAAGAAAGTTCACAACACGGAAAATTTTTCAAGAAAACAATTTGAAGAGGTAAGTGTTACTCACTCGGTTGTTTTAAAAAAAGAAGAACATGGATAAAAGCTCAATATCAGGAATTATTGGTTGGATGCAAATCCAAACTACAAAAAGATTTCACCACCCAATATTCAAAATGCCATCCGTAAAAAGTCTACAAACAATGCATGCTGACGGGTTGGGGGAGAAATGCATACCCACTATGCTGTTGGTTGGATGTAAACTGGTAACAGCTAATCATGAGAACAGAACGGAGCTGCGCTTAAAAGGTAAAAATTGAGCTACCATATCATGCGGCCGATCCCCTAATGGGCCTATACCCTAAGAAGACCAGAATGGGAAAGGCACAGACAGGCAAACATGCACTGCAGCAATATTTACAATAGCCAAGCCATGCAAGCAAACAAAATGTCCATCAACAGACAAATGGACAAAGAAGAAGTGGTGTACGTACCGAATGGAATAGTAGCCTCGGGAAAAAAATGAACAATGCCGTTTTCAGGACTACACATGAGCCTAGAAATAATCATAGTACGTTAAGTAAGTCAAAAAGGAATGACAAATATCCTATGATATCATTTATACGTGTTATCCATCCTAAGATTGCTCCCAATGAACATATTTCCACAGAAAAACACACTCACAGACTGATAAAACAAACTAATGGTTAACCAAAATGAAAGGTGGGAGGATGGATAAATTAGGATTATGGGGGTAGCATACATATACTAATGTATGTTAAATGTATATAAACATATAACATATAAACTATATGAATTATATAATCACCAATACATATAAAATATATCATGACAAAACACCTACCAAATACCAAGGGAGGTCTACTCAACATTCTGTAATAACATACATGGTAACCGGATCCGAAGATGAACAGACATATGTATGAATCATTGACCAGATTCTGTACAGCCAGACAATCACAACACTCTAATCAAATTTCCTCCGATAAGAAATATAAATTAAATTTAAAAAACGAACATAAGTAAGGAGACATAAACTTCTGGGGGCTTGTCCCAGCACATTCCACTCTAATTTACAACCGAGGAACACGACGTCCAGGAAGACTCTGTTGCCCTAGTAACAAGAGTTGAGAACGTAATAATGCTGCCGCCTTGTGGCTGTTTCCCACAACAGCAGCTTTAAACACAGTGCTAATGGTCGCTTAATAGTCACGAGGACTGCGGGGCTGTAAATGATACCTGCCCTCAAAAAATGTCCTGGGGTAGGGAATAGGCAAGAAATTTCAACACATGACAAAGTTTTCAAGAAGTCAATATGAGAGGGAAGTTGTACTCACTCTTTAAAAAAAAAGGAAAAGAAAAAAAAAGACATGCCTAAAGCTCAGTATAAGGAATTATTAGCTGCATGCAAATCCCACGTCCACAAAGGTTTCAGCTCACACCAGTCAAATGACCATCAGCAAAAAGTCTACAAACTATAAATGCTGAAGAGGTTTTAGGGAACTGTGTACCTTCTAGCTGCTGATGGGGTGTAAAGTGCTAACAGCACTAATGAAAACTGAATGCAGCTGCTTTAAAAGGTAAAAATTGAGCTACCGTGTGATGCGGCAGGGCACCTTCTGGGCCTATAACCTAAGACCACCAGAATCGGAAAGACAGAGGCAGGCAAATGTGCACTGCAGCAATATTGAAAGAGCCAAGACATGGAAGCAAAAAAAAGCTCCATAAACAGATGAATGGACAAAGAAGAAGTGGTATATGTACAGAATGGAATATTAGCCACGAAAAAAAATAAAAGAATGGCATATGCAGCACCACGGATGAGCCTAGAGATAATCACACAACGTGAAGTAAGTCAGATTGCGAAAGACAAATGTTCTACGATATCACTTATGTTATCTGAAAATTCATAAAAATGAACATATTTCCATAGGGAAAGACGATCTCAGATGGAGAAGACAAACTTATGGTTAAGCCAAAGAAAAGGTGTGAGGAATGGACAAATTAGGATATTGGGGTTAACAAACATATACTAATACATATAAAATATATCATCCCCAAAGACCTATGGAATACCAAGAGTGGTCTATTCAACACTCTACAATAACCTACATGGAAAAGGACACAAAGATCAATAGATATATGTATATGTGTACATGAACAAGATTCTGTGCAGCTAGAACAAAAGACATTTTAAAATCCAATTTGCTCTGATAAAAATGAAAACTTAAAGACACAAACAAGAATTAAGGAGGCTAAAACTTATGGGGGTTTGTCCTGACACATTCCACTCTAATCTGCAACCTAAAAGCACAACTTGCAGCAAGGTTCTGTTTCCCTAGCAAGCAGAGTTGCCAACGTAGAAATGCTGCCACCTTAAGGCCGTTTCCTCAAACAGCAGCTTTAAATCCACTGCTAATGGTCACTAATATTCACAAGGACTGCAGGGCTGTAAATGACTCATGCCCTCAAAAACTGTCCTGGGGTAGGGAATGGCCAAAAAAATCCAAACGCGGCAAATTTTTCAAGAAGGAAATTTGAAGTTGTAAGTTTAGCTGAATCTTAAAAAAAAAATGAAAAGGACATTGATCCACGCAAAACATCAGGAATTATTAGACGCATGCAAATCCAATCTACACAAACGTATCACCTCACACCAGTCAGAATGACCATCAGCAAAACGTCAACAAACAATAGATGTTGAAGAAGTTGTGGAGAATAGCGTAACCTCTCGGTCTAAGTGGGATGTAAACTGGTAACCGCCAATAATAGGAACAGAATGGCAGTGCGTTGAAAGGTAAAAATTGAGTCCCCATATGATCCGGAAGGCCCACTATTGGGCCTGTCACCTGTGAAAGCCAGAATCAAAAAGACACAGGATGGAACATCGTGTATTGCAGCAGTATTTACAATAGCCAAGACATGGAAGCAACAAAAATGTCCATCATCAGATGAATGGACGAAAAAGTGGTCCATGTACACAATGCAATATTAGACACAGAAAAGAATGAAACAATGCCGTTTGCAGCACCATAGACGAGGCTACAGACAATCACACACCTTGAAGTAAGTCAGAAAGCGAGAGACACATATCCTATGATATCACGTATAGGTCTTATCTAAAAATTGATAGGAATGAACCTATTTCCACAGAGAGGGACACTCACGTGTTCAGAAAACAAGCTTGTGCTTAACCAAACGGAAAGGTGTGAGGAATGTATAACGGAGGATATTGGGTTTAACAGACATATGCTAATACTTATAAAATATATAATCATCAGACATACCGAATACCAAGAGAGGTCTACACAACATTCTGTAATAATCTCTACGGAACAGGATCCAAACATGAAAAGATATACGAATCAATGAAAGACATTCTGTACACCTAGAACAAACACAACATTGCAATCAAATTTGCTCTGAGAAAAATGAAAATTAAACTGAGAATATCAACAACAAATAAGTAGACATAGTTTCTGGGGGTTTGTCCTGGCACATTCCACTCTACTTTACAACCTACAAACAGGACTTCCAGGAAGGCTGTGTTGCCCTAGTAACCAGAGTTGGGAATATAGAAATGCTGCCCCCTTGTGGCCGTTTCCTGCAACAGCAGCTTTAAATGCAGAACTAATGGTCATGTGATATTCACAATTACTACAGGGCTGTAAAGGACACCTGCCCTCAAAAAATGTCCTGGTGCAGGTAATGGCCACAGGAATTCAGGGAACATGGCAAATTTTTCAAGGAAACAATTTGAAGAGGTGAGTTTCTCTGTTTTACTTAAAAAAAAAAACGTAGATGAAAGCTCAATATCGGGAATTATTAGACGCATGCAAATCCAACCTACAAGAAGGTATCACCACCCAACACTCAAAATGCCATCAGTAAAAAGTCTACAAACAATAAATTCTGAAGGGGTTTTAGAGAACTGTGTACCCTCTAGTTGCTGGTGGCATGTAAACTGGTAACAGCCAGTAGTGAGAACAGAATGGAGGTGCGTTGAAAGGGAAAAATTTGAACCACCATATGATCTAGTAGGCCCACTGCTGGGCCTAATCCCTGAGAAGACCAGAATCCAAAAGACACAGGCTGGCAATCCTGCACTGCATCAATATTTAGCATTGCCAAGACTTGGAAGTAACCAAAATGTCCATCCACAGATGAATGCACAAAGAAGAAGTGGTCCATGTACACAATGCAATATTCGCCATGGAAAAGGATGAAACACTGCTCTTTGCAGCACCATAGATGAGCCTAGAGATAATCACAGAACATGAGGTAAGTCGGAAAGCAGCCGACAAATAACCTGTGATATCACTCCTAGCTGTTACCTAACAACTGACACGTATGAACATATTTCCACAGAGAAAGACTCTCACAGACTTAGAAAACAAACTATGGTTATCTAAAAGGAAAGGTGGGAGGAATGGACACATTAAGATTAGGGTTACCGTACGTATACAAATACATATTAAACACACGTATCAAAAAGACCGACCATATACCAAGGGAGGTCTACTGAACGCGCTGTAATAATTTACACGGGGGCTTGCCTGGTGGCACCGTGGTTAAGAATCCACCTGCCAATGCAGGGGACACAGGTTCGATCCCTGGTTCGGGAAGGTCCCACATGCAGCAGAGCAACTAAGCCCGTGCACCACAACTAATGAGCCTACGCTCTGGAGCCCACGAGCCATAACTACTGAGCCCATGCACCACAACTACTGAAGCCCACACGCCTAGAGCCCGTGCTCCGCAACAAGAGAAGCCACTGCAGTGAGAAGCCGGTGCACCGCAACGGAGAGTAGCCCCCGCTCACCGCAACTGGAGAAAGCCCACATGCAGCAACGAAGATCCAACTCAGCCAAAAATAAATAAATAAATAAAATAAATTTATTTAAAAAAATAATAGTAATTTACATGGGAAGAGGATCTGTACATGAGTAGATATATATAATGTTCAATTGAACCTGATTGTGCACACCCAGAACAAACACTATTCTGCTCATTACCCCAATTTAAAAAATTAAAACCACGAACAACAATTAATGAGACATAAAGTTATTGGGGTTTTCCCTGGCACATCCCATTCTAATTTACAACCTAGGAACACAACTTTCAGGAAGGCTCTGCTGCCCTAGTAACCAGACTTGGGAATGGAGAAATGCTGCCGCCTTGTGGCCGTTTCCCACAACAGCAGCTTTAAACACAGGGCTAAGGGTCACTTGAGATTCACAGTAATTGTAGGGCCGTAAATGACACGTGTCCTCAAAAAATGTCCTGGGGTAGGTAATGGCCAAGAAAGTTCACAACACGGAAAATTTTTCAAGAAAACAATTTGAAGAGGTAAGTGTTACTCACTCGGTTGTTTTAAAAAAAGAAGAACATGGATAAAAGCTCAATATCAGGAATTATTGGTTGGATGCAAATCCAAACTACAAAAAGATTTCACCACCCAATATTCAAAATGCCATCCGTAAAAAGTCTACAAACCATGCATGCTGACGGGTTGGGGGAGAAATGCATACCCACTATGCTGTTGGTTGGATGTAAACTGGTAACAGCTAATCATGAGAACAGAACGGAGCTGCGCTTAAAAGGTAAAAATTGAGCTACCATATCATGCGGCCGATCCCCTAATGGGCCTATACCCTAAGAAGACCAGAATGGGAAAGGCACAGACAGGCAAACATGCACTGCAGCAATATTTACAATAGCCAAGCCATGCAAGCAAACAAAATGTCCATCAACAGACAAATGGACAAAGAAGAAGTGGTGTACGTACCGAATGGAATAGTAGCCTCGGGAAAAAAATGAACAATGCCGTTTTCAGGACTACACATGAGCCTAGAAATAATCATAGTACGTTAAGTAAGTCAAAAAGGAATGACAAATATCCTATGATATCATTTATACGTGTTATCCATCCTAAGATTGCTCCCAATGAACATATTTCCACAGAAAAACACACTCACAGACTGATAAAACAAACTAATGGTTAACCAAAATGAAAGGTGGGAGGATGGATAAATTAGGATTATGGGGGTAGCATACATATACTAATGTATGTTAAATGTATATAAACATATAACATATAAACTATATGAATTATATAATCACCAATACATATAAAATATATCATGACAAAACACCTACCAAATACCAAGGGAGGTCTACTCAACATTCTGTAATAACATACATGGTAACCGGATCCGAAGATGAACAGACATATGTATGAATCATTGACCAGATTCTGTACAGCCAGACAATCACAACACTCTAATCAAATTTCCTCCGATAAGAAATATAAATTAAATTTAAAAAACGAACATAAGTAAGGAGACATAAACTTCTGGGGGCTTGTCCCAGCACATTCCACTCTAATTTACAACCGAGGAACACGACGTCCAGGAAGACTCTGTTGCCCTAGTAACAAGAGTTGAGAACGTAATAATGCTGCCGCCTTGTGGCTGTTTCCCACAACAGCAGCTTTAAACACAGTGCTAATGGTCGCTTAATAGTCACGAGGACTGCGGGGCTGTAAATGATACCTGCCCTCAAAAAATGTCCTGGGGTAGGGAATAGGCAAGAAATTTCAACACATGACAAAGTTTTCAAGAAGTCAATATGAGAGGGAAGTTGTACTCACTCTTTAAAAAAAAAGGAAAAGAAAAAAAAAGACATGCCTAAAGCTCAGTATAAGGAATTATTAGCTGCATGCAAATCCCACGTCCACAAAGGTTTCAGCTCACACCAGTCAAATGACCATCAGCAAAAAGTCTACAAACTATAAATGCTGAAGAGGTTTTAGGGAACTGTGTACCTTCTAGCTGCTGATGGGGTGTAAAGTGCTAACAGCACTAATGAAAACTGAATGCAGCTGCTTTAAAAGGTAAAAATTGAGCTACCGTGTGATGCGGCAGGGCACCTTCTGGGCCTATAACCTAAGACCACCAGAATCGGAAAGACAGAGGCAGGCAAATGTGCACTGCAGCAATATTGAAAGAGCCAAGACATGGAAGCAAAAAAAAGCTCCATAAACAGATGAATGGACAAAGAAGAAGTGGTATATGTACAGAATGGAATATTAGCCACGAAAAAAAATAAAAGAATGGCATATGCAGCACCACGGATGAGCCTAGAGATAATCACACAACGTGAAGTAAGTCAGATTGCGAAAGACAAATGTTCTACGATATCACTTATGTTATCTGAAAATTCATAAAAATGAACATATTTCCATAGGGAAAGACGATCTCAGATGGAGAAGACAAACTTATGGTTAAGCCAAAGAAAAGGTGTGAGGAATGGACAAATTAGGATATTGGGGTTAACAAACATATACTAATACATATAAAATATATCATCCCCAAAGACCTATGGAATACCAAGAGTGGTCTATTCAACACTCTACAATAACCTACATGGAAAAGGACACAAAGATCAATAGATATATGTATATGTGTACATGAACAAGATTCTGTGCAGCTAGAACAAAAGACATTTTAAAATCCAATTTGCTCTGATAAAAATGAAAACTTAAAGACACAAACAAGAATTAAGGAGGCTAAAACTTATGGGGGTTTGTCCTGACACATTCCACTCTAATCTGCAACCTAAAAGCACAACTTGCAGCAAGGTTCTGTTTCCCTAGCAAGCAGAGTTGCCAACGTAGAAATGCTGCCACCTTAAGGCCGTTTCCTCAAACAGCAGCTTTAAATCCACTGCTAATGGTCACTAATATTCACAAGGACTGCAGGGCTGTAAATGACTCATGCCCTCAAAAACTGTCCTGGGGTAGGGAATGGCCAAAAAAATCCAAACGCGGCAAATTTTTCAAGAAGGAAATTTGAAGTTGTAAGTTTAGCTGAATCTTAAAAAAAAAATGAAAAGGACATTGATCCACGCAAAACATCAGGAATTATTAGACGCATGCAAATCCAATCTACACAAACGTATCACCTCACACCAGTCAGAATGACCATCAGCAAAACGTCAACAAACAATAGATGTTGAAGAAGTTGTGGAGAATAGCGTAACCTCTCGGTCTAAGTGGGATGTAAACTGGTAACCGCCAATAATAGGAACAGAATGGCAGTGCGTTGAAAGGTAAAAATTGAGTCCCCATATGATCCGGAAGGCCCACTATTGGGCCTGTCACCTGTGAAAGCCAGAATCAAAAAGACACAGGATGGAACATCGTGTATTGCAGCAGTATTTACAATAGCCAAGACATGGAAGCAACAAAAATGTCCATCATCAGATGAATGGACGAAAAAGTGGTCCATGTACACAATGCAATATTAGACACAGAAAAGAATGAAACAATGCCGTTTGCAGCACCATAGACGAGGCTACAGACAATCACACACCTTGAAGTAAGTCAGAAAGCGAGAGACACATATCCTATGATATCACGTATAGGTCTTATCTAAAAATTGATAGGAATGAACCTATTTCCACAGAGAGGGACACTCACGTGTTCAGAAAACAAGCTTGTGCTTAACCAAACGGAAAGGTGTGAGGAATGTATAACGGAGGATATTGGGTTTAACAGACATATGCTAATACTTATAAAATATATAATCATCAGACATACCGAATACCAAGAGAGGTCTACACAACATTCTGTAATAATCTCTACGGAACAGGATCCAAACATGAAAAGATATACGAATCAATGAAAGACATTCTGTACACCTAGAACAAACACAACATTGCAATCAAATTTGCTCTGAGAAAAATGAAAATTAAACTGAGAATATCAACAACAAATAAGTAGACATAGTTTCTGGGGGTTTGTCCTGGCACATTCCACTCTACTTTACAACCTACAAACAGGACTTCCAGGAAGGCTGTGTTGCCCTAGTAACCAGAGTTGGGAATATAGAAATGCTGCCCCCTTGTGGCCGTTTCCTGCAACAGCAGCTTTAAATGCAGAACTAATGGTCATGTGATATTCACAATTACTACAGGGCTGTAAAGGACACCTGCCCTCAAAAAATGTCCTGGTGCAGGTAATGGCCACAGGAATTCAGGGAACATGGCAAATTTTTCAAGGAAACAATTTGAAGAGGTGAGTTTCTCTGTTTTACTTAAAAAAAAAAACGTAGATGAAAGCTCAATATCGGGAATTATTAGACGCATGCAAATCCAACCTACAAGAAGGTATCACCACCCAACACTCAAAATGCCATCAGTAAAAAGTCTACAAACAATAAATTCTGAAGGGGTTTTAGAGAACTGTGTACCCTCTAGTTGCTGGTGGCATGTAAACTGGTAACAGCCAGTAGTGAGAACAGAATGGAGGTGCGTTGAAAGGGAAAAATTTGAACCACCATATGATCTAGTAGGCCCACTGCTGGGCCTAATCCCTGAGAAGACCAGAATCCAAAAGACACAGGCTGGCAATCCTGCACTGCATCAATATTTAGCATTGCCAAGACTTGGAAGTAACCAAAATGTCCATCCACAGATGAATGCACAAAGAAGAAGTGGTCCATGTACACAATGCAATATTCGCCATGGAAAAGGATGAAACACTGCTCTTTGCAGCACCATAGATGAGCCTAGAGATAATCACAGAACATGAGGTAAGTCGGAAAGCAGCCGACAAATAACCTGTGATATCACTCCTAGCTGTTACCTAACAACTGACACGTATGAACATATTTCCACAGAGAAAGACTCTCACAGACTTAGAAAACAAACTATGGTTATCTAAAAGGAAAGGTGGGAGGAATGGACACATTAAGATTAGGGTTACCGTACGTATACAAATACATATTAAACACACGTATCAAAAAGACCGACCATATACCAAGGGAGGTCTACTGAACGCACTGTAATAATTTACACGGGGGCTTGCCTGGTGGCACCGTGGTTAAGAATCCACCTGCCAATGCAGGGGACACAGGTTCGATCCCTGGTTCGGGAAGGTCCCACATGCAGCAGAGCAACTAAGCCCGTGCACCACAACTAATGAGCCTACGCTCTGGAGCCCATGAGCCATAACTACTGAGCCCATGCACCACAACTACTGAAGCCCACACGCCTAGAGCCCGTGCTCCGCAACAAGAGAAGCCACTGCAGTGAGAAGCCGGTGCACCGCAACGGAGAGTAGCCCCCGCTCACCGCAACTGGAGAAAGCCCACATGCAGCAACGAAGATCCAACTCAGCCAAAAATAAATAAATAAATAAAATAAATTTATTTAAAAAAATAATAGTAATTTACATGGGAAGAGGATCTGTACATGAGTAGATATATATAATGTTCAATTGAACCTGATTGTGCACACCCAGAACAAACACTATTCTGCTCATTACCCCAATTTAAAAAATTAAAACCACGAACAACAATTAATGAGACATAAAGTTATTGGGGTTTTCCCTGGCACATCCCATTCTAATTTACAACCTAGGAACACAACTTTCAGGAAGGCTCTGCTGCCCTAGTAACCAGACTTGGGAATGGAGAAATGCTGCCGCCTTGTGGCCGTTTCCCACAACAGCAGCTTTAAACACAGGGCTAAGGGTCACTTGAGATTCACAGTAATTGTAGGGCCGTAAATGACACGTGTCCTCAAAAAATGTCCTGGGGTAGGTAATGGCCAAGAAAGTTCACAACACGGAAAATTTTTCAAGAAAACAATTTGAAGAGGTAAGTGTTACTCACTCGGTTGTTTTAAAAAAAGAAGAACATGGATAAAAGCTCAATATCAGGAATTATTGGTTGGATGCAAATCCAAACTACAAAAAGATTTCACCACCCAATATTCAAAATGCCATCCGTAAAAAGTCTACAAACAATGCATGCTGACGGGTTGGGGGAGAAATGCATACCCACTATGCTGTTGGTTGGATGTAAACTGGTAACAGCTAATCATGAGAACAGAACGGAGCTGCGCTTAAAAGGTAAAAATTGAGCTACCATATCATGCGGCCGATCCCCTAATGGGCCTATACCCTAAGAAGACCAGAATGGGAAAGGCACAGACAGGCAAACATGCACTGCAGCAATATTTACAATAGCCAAGCCATGCAAGCAAACAAAATGTCCATCAACAGACAAATGGACAAAGAAGAAGTGGTGTACGTACCGAATGGAATAGTAGCCTCGGGAAAAAAATGAACAATGCCGTTTTCAGGACTACACATGAGCCTAGAAATAATCATAGTACGTTAAGTAAGTCAAAAAGGAATGACAAATATCCTATGATATCATTTATACGTGTTATCCATCCTAAGATTGCTCCCAATGAACATATTTCCACAGAAAAACACACTCACAGACTGATAAAACAAACTAATGGTTAACCAAAATGAAAGGTGGGAGGATGGATAAATTAGGATTATGGGGGTAGCATACATATACTAATGTATGTTAAATGTATATAAACATATAACATATAAACTATATGAATTATATAATCACCAATACATATAAAATATATCATGACAAAACACCTACCAAATACCAAGGGAGGTCTACTCAACATTCTGTAATAACATACATGGTAACCGGATCCGAAGATGAACAGACATATGTATGAATCATTGACCAGATTCTGTACAGCCAGACAATCACAACACTCTAATCAAATTTCCTCCGATAAGAAATATAAATTAAATTTAAAAAACGAACATAAGTAAGGAGACATAAACTTCTGGGGGCTTGTCCCAGCACATTCCACTCTAATTTACAACCGAGGAACACGACGTCCAGGAAGACTCTGTTGCCCTAGTAACAAGAGTTGAGAACGTAATAATGCTGCCGCCTTGTGGCTGTTTCCCACAACAGCAGCTTTAAACACAGTGCTAATGGTCGCTTAATAGTCACGAGGACTGCGGGGCTGTAAATGATACCTGCCCTCAAAAAATGTCCTGGGGTAGGGAATAGGCAAGAAATTTCAACACATGACAAAGTTTTCAAGAAGTCAATATGAGAGGGAAGTTGTACTCACTCTTTAAAAAAAAAGGAAAAGAAAAAAAAAGACATGCCTAAAGCTCAGTATAAGGAATTATTAGCTGCATGCAAATCCCACGTCCACAAAGGTTTCAGCTCACACCAGTCAAATGACCATCAGCAAAAAGTCTACAAACTATAAATGCTGAAGAGGTTTTAGGGAACTGTGTACCTTCTAGCTGCTGATGGGGTGTAAAGTGCTAACAGCACTAATGAAAACTGAATGCAGCTGCTTTAAAAGGTAAAAATTGAGCTACCGTGTGATGCGGCAGGGCACCTTCTGGGCCTATAACCTAAGACCACCAGAATCGGAAAGACAGAGGCAGGCAAATGTGCACTGCAGCAATATTGAAAGAGCCAAGACATGGAAGCAAAAAAAAGCTCCATAAACAGATGAATGGACAAAGAAGAAGTGGTATATGTACAGAATGGAATATTAGCCACGAAAAAAAATAAAAGAATGGCATATGCAGCACCACGGATGAGCCTAGAGATAATCACACAACGTGAAGTAAGTCAGATTGCGAAAGACAAATGTTCTACGATATCACTTATGTTATCTGAAAATTCATAAAAATGAACATATTTCCATAGGGAAAGACGATCTCAGATGGAGAAGACAAACTTATGGTTAAGCCAAAGAAAAGGTGTGAGGAATGGACAAATTAGGATATTGGGGTTAACAAACATATACTAATACATATAAAATATATCATCCCCAAAGACCTATGGAATACCAAGAGTGGTCTATTCAACACTCTACAATAACCTACATGGAAAAGGACACAAAGATCAATAGATATATGTATATGTGTACATGAACAAGATTCTGTGCAGCTAGAACAAAAGACATTTTAAAATCCAATTTGCTCTGATAAAAATGAAAACTTAAAGACACAAACAAGAATTAAGGAGGCTAAAACTTATGGGGGTTTGTCCTGACACATTCCACTCTAATCTGCAACCTAAAAGCACAACTTGCAGCAAGGTTCTGTTTCCCTAGCAAGCAGAGTTGCCAACGTAGAAATGCTGCCACCTTAAGGCCGTTTCCTCAAACAGCAGCTTTAAATCCACTGCTAATGGTCACTAATATTCACAAGGACTGCAGGGCTGTAAATGACTCATGCCCTCAAAAACTGTCCTGGGGTAGGGAATGGCCAAAAAAATCCAAACGCGGCAAATTTTTCAAGAAGGAAATTTGAAGTTGTAAGTTTAGCTGAATCTTAAAAAAAAATGAAAAGGACATTGATCCACGCAAAACATCAGGAATTATTAGACGCATGCAAATCCAATCTACACAAACGTATCACCTCACACCAGTCAGAATGACCATCAGCAAAACGTCAACAAACAATAGATGTTGAAGAAGTTGTGGAGAATAGCGTAACCTCTCGGTCTAAGTGGGATGTAAACTGGTAACCGCCAATAATAGGAACAGAATGGCAGTGCGTTGAAAGGTAAAAATTGAGTCCCCATATGATCCGGAAGGCCCACTATTGGGCCTGTCACCTGTGAAAGCCAGAATCAAAAAGACACAGGATGGAACATCGTGTATTGCAGCAGTATTTACAATAGCCAAGACATGGAAGCAACAAAAATGTCCATCATCAGATGAATGGACGAAAAAGTGGTCCATGTACACAATGCAATATTAGACACAGAAAAGAATGAAACAATGCCGTTTGCAGCACCATAGACGAGGCTACAGACAATCACACACCTTGAAGTAAGTCAGAAAGCGAGAGACACATATCCTATGATATCACGTATAGGTCTTATCTAAAAATTGATAGGAATGAACCTATTTCCACAGAGAGGGACACTCACGTGTTCAGAAAACAAGCTTGTGCTTAACCAAACGGAAAGGTGTGAGGAATGTATAACGGAGGATATTGGGTTTAACAGACATATGCTAATACTTATAAAATATATAATCATCAGACATACCGAATACCAAGAGAGGTCTACACAACATTCTGTAATAATCTCTACGGAACAGGATCCAAACATGAAAAGATATACGAATCAATGAAAGACATTCTGTACACCTAGAACAAACACAACATTGCAATCAAATTTGCTCTGAGAAAAATGAAAATTAAACTGAGAATATCAACAACAAATAAGTAGACATAGTTTCTGGGGGTTTGTCCTGGCACATTCCACTCTACTTTACAACCTACAAACAGGACTTCCAGGAAGGCTGTGTTGCCCTAGTAACCAGAGTTGGGAATATAGAAATGCTGCCCCCTTGTGGCCGTTTCCTGCAACAGCAGCTTTAAATGCAGAACTAATGGTCATGTGATATTCACAATTACTACAGGGCTGTAAAGGACACCTGCCCTCAAAAAATGTCCTGGTGCAGGTAATGGCCACAGGAATTCAGGGAACATGGCAAATTTTTCAAGGAAACAATTTGAAGAGGTGAGTTTCTCTGTTTTACTTAAAAAAAAAAACGTAGATGAAAGCTCAATATCGGGAATTATTAGACGCATGCAAATCCAACCTACAAGAAGGTATCACCACCCAACACTCAAAATGCCATCAGTAAAAAGTCTACAAACAATAAATTCTGAAGGGGTTTTAGAGAACTGTGTACCCTCTAGTTGCTGGTGGCATGTAAACTGGTAACAGCCAGTAGTGAGAACAGAATGGAGGTGCGTTGAAAGGGAAAAATTTGAACCACCATATGATCTAGTAGGCCCACTGCTGGGCCTAATCCCTGAGAAGACCAGAATCCAAAAGACACAGGCTGGCAATCCTGCACTGCATCAATATTTAGCATTGCCAAGACTTGGAAGTAACCAAAATGTCCATCCACAGATGAATGCACAAAGAAGAAGTGGTCCATGTACACAATGCAATATTCGCCATGGAAAAGGATGAAACACTGCTCTTTGCAGCACCATAGATGAGCCTAGAGATAATCACAGAACATGAGGTAAGTCGGAAAGCAGCCGACAAATAACCTGTGATATCACTCCTAGCTGTTACCTAACAACTGACACGTATGAACATATTTCCACAGAGAAAGACTCTCACAGACTTAGAAAACAAACTATGGTTATCTAAAAGGAAAGGTGGGAGGAATGGACACATTAAGATTAGGGTTACCGTACGTATACAAATACATATTAAACACACGTATCAAAAAGACCGACCATATACCAAGGGAGGTCTACTGAACGCGCTGTAATAATTTACACGGGGGCTTGCCTGGTGGCACCGTGGTTAAGAATCCACCTGCCAATGCAGGGGACACAGGTTCGATCCCTGGTTCGGGAAGGTCCCACATGCAGCAGAGCAACTAAGCCCGTGCACCACAACTAATGAGCCTACGCTCTGGAGCCCATGAGCCATAACTACTGAGCCCATGCACCACAACTACTGAAGCCCACACGCCTAGAGCCCGTGCTCCGCAACAAGAGAAGCCACTGCAGTGAGAAGCCGGTGCACCGCAACGGAGAGTAGCCCCCGCTCACCGCAACTGGAGAAAGCCCACATGCAGCAACGAAGATCCAACTCAGCCAAAAATAAATAAATAAATAAAATAAATTTATTTAAAAAAATAATAGTAATTTACATGGGAAGAGGATCTGTACATGAGTAGATATATATAATGTTCAATTGAACCTGATTGTGCACACCCAGAACAAACACTATTCTGCTCATTACCCCAATTTAAAAAATTAAAACCACGAACAACAATTAATGAGACATAAAGTTATTGGGGTTTTCCCTGGCACATCCCATTCTAATTTACAACCTAGGAACACAACTTTCAGGAAGGCTCTGCTGCCCTAGTAACCAGACTTGGGAATGGAGAAATGCTGCCGCCTTGTGGCCGTTTCCCACAACAGCAGCTTTAAACACAGGGCTAAGGGTCACTTGAGATTCACAGTAATTGTAGGGCCGTAAATGACACGTGTCCTCAAAAAATGTCCTGGGGTAGGTAATGGCCAAGAAAGTTCACAACACGGAAAATTTTTCAAGAAAACAATTTGAAGAGGTAAGTGTTACTCACTCGGTTGTTTTAAAAAAAGAAGAACATGGATAAAAGCTCAATATCAGGAATTATTGGTTGGATGCAAATCCAAACTACAAAAAGATTTCACCACCCAATATTCAAAATGCCATCCGTAAAAAGTCTACAAACCATGCATGCTGACGGGTTGGGGGAGAAATGCATACCCACTATGCTGTTGGTTGGATGTAAACTGGTAACAGCTAATCATGAGAACAGAACGGAGCTGCGCTTAAAAGGTAAAAATTGAGCTACCATATCATGCGGCCGATCCCCTAATGGGCCTATACCCTAAGAAGACCAGAATGGGAAAGGCACAGACAGGCAAACATGCACTGCAGCAATATTTACAATAGCCAAGCCATGCAAGCAAACAAAATGTCCATCAACAGACAAATGGACAAAGAAGAAGTGGTGTACGTACCGAATGGAATAGTAGCCTCGGGAAAAAAATGAACAATGCCGTTTTCAGGACTACACATGAGCCTAGAAATAATCATAGTACGTTAAGTAAGTCAAAAAGGAATGACAAATATCCTATGATATCATTTATACGTGTTATCCATCCTAAGATTGCTCCCAATGAACATATTTCCACAGAAAAACACACTCACAGACTGATAAAACAAACTAATGGTTAACCAAAATGAAAGGTGGGAGGATGGATAAATTAGGATTATGGGGGTAGCATACATATACTAATGTATGTTAAATGTATATAAACATATAACATATAAACTATATGAATTATATAATCACCAATACATATAAAATATATCATGACAAAACACCTACCAAATACCAAGGGAGGTCTACTCAACATTCTGTAATAACATACATGGTAACCGGATCCGAAGATGAACAGACATATGTATGAATCATTGACCAGATTCTGTACAGCCAGACAATCACAACACTCTAATCAAATTTCCTCCGATAAGAAATATAAATTAAATTTAAAAAACGAACATAAGTAAGGAGACATAAACTTCTGGGGGCTTGTCCCAGCACATTCCACTCTAATTTACAACCGAGGAACACGACGTCCAGGAAGACTCTGTTGCCCTAGTAACAAGAGTTGAGAACGTAATAATGCTGCCGCCTTGTGGCTGTTTCCCACAACAGCAGCTTTAAACACAGTGCTAATGGTCGCTTAATAGTCACGAGGACTGCGGGGCTGTAAATGATACCTGCCCTCAAAAAATGTCCTGGGGTAGGGAATAGGCAAGAAATTTCAACACATGACAAAGTTTTCAAGAAGTCAATATGAGAGGGAAGTTGTACTCACTCTTTAAAAAAAAAGGAAAAGAAAAAAAAAGACATGCCTAAAGCTCAGTATAAGGAATTATTAGCTGCATGCAAATCCCACGTCCACAAAGGTTTCAGCTCACACCAGTCAAATGACCATCAGCAAAAAGTCTACAAACTATAAATGCTGAAGAGGTTTTAGGGAACTGTGTACCTTCTAGCTGCTGATGGGGTGTAAAGTGCTAACAGCACTAATGAAAACTGAATGCAGCTGCTTTAAAAGGTAAAAATTGAGCTACCGTGTGATGCGGCAGGGCACCTTCTGGGCCTATAACCTAAGACCACCAGAATCGGAAAGACAGAGGCAGGCAAATGTGCACTGCAGCAATATTGAAAGAGCCAAGACATGGAAGCAAAAAAAAGCTCCATAAACAGATGAATGGACAAAGAAGAAGTGGTATATGTACAGAATGGAATATTAGCCACGAAAAAAAATAAAAGAATGGCATATGCAGCACCACGGATGAGCCTAGAGATAATCACACAACGTGAAGTAAGTCAGATTGCGAAAGACAAATGTTCTACGATATCACTTATGTTATCTGAAAATTCATAAAAATGAACATATTTCCATAGGGAAAGACGATCTCAGATGGAGAAGACAAACTTATGGTTAAGCCAAAGAAAAGGTGTGAGGAATGGACAAATTAGGATATTGGGGTTAACAAACATATACTAATACATATAAAATATATCATCCCCAAAGACCTATGGAATACCAAGAGTGGTCTATTCAACACTCTACAATAACCTACATGGAAAAGGACACAAAGATCAATAGATATATGTATATGTGTACATGAACAAGATTCTGTGCAGCTAGAACAAAAGACATTTTAAAATCCAATTTGCTCTGATAAAAATGAAAACTTAAAGACACAAACAAGAATTAAGGAGGCTAAAACTTATGGGGGTTTGTCCTGACACATTCCACTCTAATCTGCAACCTAAAAGCACAACTTGCAGCAAGGTTCTGTTTCCCTAGCAAGCAGAGTTGCCAACGTAGAAATGCTGCCACCTTAAGGCCGTTTCCTCAAACAGCAGCTTTAAATCCACTGCTAATGGTCACTAATATTCACAAGGACTGCAGGGCTGTAAATGACTCATGCCCTCAAAAACTGTCCTGGGGTAGGGAATGGCCAAAAAAATCCAAACGCGGCAAATTTTTCAAGAAGGAAATTTGAAGTTGTAAGTTTAGCTGAATCTTAAAAAAAAAATGAAAAGGACATTGATCCACGCAAAACATCAGGAATTATTAGACGCATGCAAATCCAATCTACACAAACGTATCACCTCACACCAGTCAGAATGACCATCAGCAAAACGTCAACAAACAATAGATGTTGAAGAAGTTGTGGAGAATAGCGTAACCTCTCGGTCTAAGTGGGATGTAAACTGGTAACCGCCAATAATAGGAACAGAATGGCAGTGCGTTGAAAGGTAAAAATTGAGTCCCCATATGATCCGGAAGGCCCACTATTGGGCCTGTCACCTGTGAAAGCCAGAATCAAAAAGACACAGGATGGAACATCGTGTATTGCAGCAGTATTTACAATAGCCAAGACATGGAAGCAACAAAAATGTCCATCATCAGATGAATGGACGAAAAAGTGGTCCATGTACACAATGCAATATTAGACACAGAAAAGAATGAAACAATGCCGTTTGCAGCACCATAGACGAGGCTACAGACAATCACACACCTTGAAGTAAGTCAGAAAGCGAGAGACACATATCCTATGATATCACGTATAGGTCTTATCTAAAAATTGATAGGAATGAACCTATTTCCACAGAGAGGGACACTCACGTGTTCAGAAAACAAGCTTGTGCTTAACCAAACGGAAAGGTGTGAGGAATGTATAACGGAGGATATTGGGTTTAACAGACATATGCTAATACTTATAAAATATATAATCATCAGACATACCGAATACCAAGAGAGGTCTACACAACATTCTGTAATAATCTCTACGGAACAGGATCCAAACATGAAAAGATATACGAATCAATGAAAGACATTCTGTACACCTAGAACAAACACAACATTGCAATCAAATTTGCTCTGAGAAAAATGAAAATTAAACTGAGAATATCAACAACAAATAAGTAGACATAGTTTCTGGGGGTTTGTCCTGGCACATTCCACTCTACTTTACAACCTACAAACAGGACTTCCAGGAAGGCTGTGTTGCCCTAGTAACCAGAGTTGGGAATATAGAAATGCTGCCCCCTTGTGGCCGTTTCCTGCAACAGCAGCTTTAAATGCAGAACTAATGGTCATGTGATATTCACAATTACTACAGGGCTGTAAAGGACACCTGCCCTCAAAAAATGTCCTGGTGCAGGTAATGGCCACAGGAATTCAGGGAACATGGCAAATTTTTCAAGGAAACAATTTGAAGAGGTGAGTTTCTCTGTTTTACTTAAAAAAAAAAACGTAGATGAAAGCTCAATATCGGGAATTATTAGACGCATGCAAATCCAACCTACAAGAAGGTATCACCACCCAACACTCAAAATGCCATCAGTAAAAAGTCTACAAACAATAAATTCTGAAGGGGTTTTAGAGAACTGTGTACCCTCTAGTTGCTGGTGGCATGTAAACTGGTAACAGCCAGTAGTGAGAACAGAATGGAGGTGCGTTGAAAGGGAAAAATTTGAACCACCATATGATCTAGTAGGCCCACTGCTGGGCCTAATCCCTGAGAAGACCAGAATCCAAAAGACACAGGCTGGCAATCCTGCACTGCATCAATATTTAGCATTGCCAAGACTTGGAAGTAACCAAAATGTCCATCCACAGATGAATGCACAAAGAAGAAGTGGTCCATGTACACAATGCAATATTCGCCATGGAAAAGGATGAAACACTGCTCTTTGCAGCACCATAGATGAGCCTAGAGATAATCACAGAACATGAGGTAAGTCGGAAAGCAGCCGACAAATAACCTGTGATATCACTCCTAGCTGTTACCTAACAACTGACACGTATGAACATATTTCCACAGAGAAAGACTCTCACAGACTTAGAAAACAAACTATGGTTATCTAAAAGGAAAGGTGGGAGGAATGGACACATTAAGATTAGGGTTACCGTACGTATACAAATACATATTAAACACACGTATCAAAAAGACCGACCATATACCAAGGGAGGTCTACTGAACGCGCTGTAATAATTTACACGGGGGCTTGCCTGGTGGCACCGTGGTTAAGAATCCACCTGCCAATGCAGGGGACACAGGTTCGATCCCTGGTTCGGGAAGCTCCCACATGCAGCAGAGCAACTAAGCCCGTGCACCACAACTAATGAGCCTACGCTCTGGAGCCCATGAGCCATAACTACTGAGCCCATGCACCACAACTACTGAAGCCCACACGCCTAGAGCCCGTGCTCCGCAACAAGAGAAGCCACTGCAGTGAGAAGCCGGTGCACCGCAACGGAGAGTAGCCCCCGCTCACCGCAACTGGAGAAAGCCCACATGCAGCAACGAAGATCCAACTCAGCCAAAAATAAATAAATAAATAAAATAAATTTATTTAAAAAAATAATAGTAATTTACATGGGAAGAGGATCTGTACATGAGTAGATATATATAATGTTCAATTGAACCTGATTGTGCACACCCAGAACAAACACTATTCTGCTCATTACCCCAATTTAAAAAATTAAAACCACGAACAACAATTAATGAGACATAAAGTTATTGGGGTTTTCCCTGGCACATCCCATTCTAATTTACAACCTAGGAACACAACTTTCAGGAAGGCTCTGCTGCCCTAGTAACCAGACTTGGGAATGGAGAAATGCTGCCGCCTTGTGGCCGTTTCCCACAACAGCAGCTTTAAACACAGGGCTAAGGGTCACTTGAGATTCACAGTAATTGTAGGGCCGTAAATGACACGTGTCCTCAAAAAATGTCCTGGGGTAGGTAATGGCCAAGAAAGTTCACAACACGGAAAATTTTTCAAGAAAACAATTTGAAGAGGTAAGTGTTACTCACTCGGTTGTTTTAAAAAAAGAAGAACATGGATAAAAGCTCAATATCAGGAATTATTGGTTGGATGCAAATCCAAACTACAAAAAGATTTCACCACCCAATATTCAAAATGCCATCCGTAAAAAGTCTACAAACCATGCATGCTGACGGGTTGGGGGAGAAATGCATACCCACTATGCTGTTGGTTGGATGTAAACTGGTAACAGCTAATCATGAGAACAGAACGGAGCTGCGCTTAAAAGGTAAAAATTGAGCTACCATATCATGCGGCCGATCCCCTAATGGGCCTATACCCTAAGAAGACCAGAATGGGAAAGGCACAGACAGGCAAACATGCACTGCAGCAATATTTACAATAGCCAAGCCATGCAAGCAAACAAAATGTCCATCAACAGACAAATGGACAAAGAAGAAGTGGTGTACGTACCGAATGGAATAGTAGCCTCGGGAAAAAAATGAACAATGCCGTTTTCAGGACTACACATGAGCCTAGAAATAATCATAGTACGTTAAGTAAGTCAAAAAGGAATGACAAATATCCTATGATATCATTTATACGTGTTATCCATCCTAAGATTGCTCCCAATGAACATATTTCCACAGAAAAACACACTCACAGACTGATAAAACAAACTAATGGTTAACCAAAATGAAAGGTGGGAGGATGGATAAATTAGGATTATGGGGGTAGCATACATATACTAATGTATGTTAAATGTATATAAACATATAACATATAAACTATATGAATTATATAATCACCAATACATATAAAATATATCATGACAAAACACCTACCAAATACCAAGGGAGGTCTACTCAACATTCTGTAATAACATACATGGTAACCGGATCCGAAGATGAACAGACATATGTATGAATCATTGACCAGATTCTGTACAGCCAGACAATCACAACACTCTAATCAAATTTCCTCCGATAAGAAATATAAATTAAATTTAAAAAACGAACATAAGTAAGGAGACATAAACTTCTGGGGGCTTGTCCCAGCACATTCCACTCTAATTTACAACCGAGGAACACGACGTCCAGGAAGACTCTGTTGCCCTAGTAACAAGAGTTGAGAACGTAATAATGCTGCCGCCTTGTGGCTGTTTCCCACAACAGCAGCTTTAAACACAGTGCTAATGGTCGCTTAATAGTCACGAGGACTGCGGGGCTGTAAATGATACCTGCCCTCAAAAAATGTCCTGGGGTAGGGAATAGGCAAGAAATTTCAACACATGACAAAGTTTTCAAGAAGTCAATATGAGAGGGAAGTTGTACTCACTCTTTAAAAAAAAGGAAAAGAAAAAAAAAGACATGCCTAAAGCTCAGTATAAGGAATTATTAGCTGCATGCAAATCCCACGTCCACAAAGGTTTCAGCTCACACCAGTCAAATGACCATCAGCAAAAAGTCTACAAACTATAAATGCTGAAGAGGTTTTAGGGAACTGTGTACCTTCTAGCTGCTGATGGGGTGTAAAGTGCTAACAGCACTAATGAAAACTGAATGCAGCTGCTTTAAAAGTAAAAATTGAGCTACCGTGTGATGCGGCAGGGCACCTTCTGGGCCTATAACCTAAGACCACCAGAATCGGAAAGACAGAGGCAGGCAAATGTGCACTGCAGCAATATTGAAAGAGCCAAGACATGGAAGCAAAAAAAAGCTCCATAAACAGATGAATGGACAAAGAAGAAGTGGTATATGTACAGAATGGAATATTAGCCACGAAAAAAAATAAAAGAATGGCATATGCAGCACCACGGATGAGCCTAGAGATAATCACACAACGTGAAGTAAGTCAGATTGCGAAAGACAAATGTTCTACGATATCACTTATGTTATCTGAAAATTCATAAAAATGAACATATTTCCATAGGGAAAGACGATCTCAGATGGAGAAGACAAACTTATGGTTAAGCCAAAGAAAAGGTGTGAGGAATGGACAAATTAGGATATTGGGGTTAACAAACATATACTAATACATATAAAATATATCATCCCCAAAGACCTATGGAATACCAAGAGTGGTCTATTCAACACTCTACAATAACCTACATGGAAAAGGACACAACGATCAATAGATATATGTATATGTGTACATGAACAAGATTCTGTGCAGCTAGAACAAAAGACATTTTAAAATCCAATTTGCTCTGATAAAAATGAAAACTTAAAGACACAAACAAGAATTAAGGAGGCTAAAACTTATGGGGGTTTGTCCTGACACATTCCACTCTAATCTGCAACCTAAAAGCACAACTTGCAGCAAGGTTCTGTTTCCCTAGCAAGCAGAGTTGCCAACGTAGAAATGCTGCCACCTTAAGGCCGTTTCCTCAAACAGCAGCTTTAAATCCACTGCTAATGGTCACTAATATTCACAAGGACTGCAGGGCTGTAAATGACTCATGCCCTCAAAAACTGTCCTGGGGTAGGGAATGGCCAAAAAAATCCAAACGCGGCAAATTTTTCAAGAAGGAAATTTGAAGTTGTAAGTTTAGCTGAATCTTAAAAAAAAAATGAAAAGGACATTGATCCACGCAAAACATCAGGAATTATTAGACGCATGCAAATCCAATCTACACAAACGTATCACCTCACACCAGTCAGAATGACCATCAGCAAAACGTCAACAAACAATAGATGTTGAAGAAGTTGTGGAGAATAGCGTAACCTCTCGGTCTAAGTGGGATGTAAACTGGTAACCGCCAATAATAGGAACAGAATGGCAGTGCGTTGAAAGGTAAAAATTGAGTCCCCATATGATCCGGAAGGCCCACTATTGGGCCTGTCACCTGTGAAAGCCAGAATCAAAAAGACACAGGATGGAACATCGTGTATTGCAGCAGTATTTACAATAGCCAAGACATGGAAGCAACAAAAATGTCCATCATCAGATGAATGGACGAAAAAGTGGTCCATGTACACAATGCAATATTAGACACAGAAAAGAATGAAACAATGCCGTTTGCAGCACCATAGACGAGGCTACAGACAATCACACACCTTGAAGTAAGTCAGAAAGCGAGAGACACATATCCTATGATATCACGTATAGGTCTTATCTAAAAATTGATAGGAATGAACCTATTTCCACAGAGAGGGACACTCACGTGTTCAGAAAACAAGCTTGTGCTTAACCAAACGGAAAGGTGTGAGGAATGTATAACGGAGGATATTGGGTTTAACAGACATATGCTAATACTTATAAAATATATAATCATCAGACATACCGAATACCAAGAGAGGTCTACACAACATTCTGTAATAATCTCTACGGAACAGGATCCAAACATGAAAAGATATATGAATCAATGAAAGACATTCTGTACACCTAGAACAAACACAACATTGCAATCAAATTTGCTCTGAGAAAAATGAAAATTAAACTGAGAATATCAACAACAAATAAGTAGACATAGTTTCTGGGGGTTTGTCCTGGCACATTCCACTCTACTTTACAACCTACAAACAGGACTTCCAGGAAGGCTGTGTTGCCCTAGTAACCAGAGTTGGGAATATAGAAATGCTGCCCCCTTGTGGCCGTTTCCTGCAACAGCAGCTTTAAATGCAGAACTAATGGTCATGTGATATTCACAATTACTACAGGGCTGTAAAGGACACCTGCCCTCAAAAAATGTCCTGGTGCAGGTAATGGCCACAGGAATTCAGGGAACATGGCAAATTTTTCAAGGAAACAATTTGAAGAGGTGAGTTTCTCTGTTTTACTTAAAAAAAAAAACGTAGATGAAAGCTCAATATCGGGAATTATTAGACGCATGCAAATCCAACCTACAAGAAGGTATCACCACCCAACACTCAAAATGCCATCAGTAAAAAGTCTACAAACAATAAATTCTGAAGGGGTTTTAGAGAACTGTGTACCCTCTAGTTGCTGGTGGCATGTAAACTGGTAACAGCCAGTAGTGAGAACAGAATGGAGGTGCGTTGAAAGGGAAAAATTTGAACCACCATATGATCTAGTAGGCCCACTGCTGGGCCTAATCCCTGAGAAGACCAGAATCCAAAAGACACAGGCTGGCAATCCTGCACTGCATCAATATTTAGCATTGCCAAGACTTGGAAGTAACCAAAATGTCCATCCACAGATGAATGCACAAAGAAGAAGTGGTCCATGTACACAATGCAATATTCGCCATGGAAAAGGATGAAACACTGCTCTTTGCAGCACCATAGATGAGCCTAGAGATAATCACAGAACATGAGGTAAGTCGGAAAGCAGCCGACAAATAACCTGTGATATCACTCCTAGCTGTTACCTAACAACTGACACGTATGAACATATTTCCACAGAGAAAGACTCTCACAGACTTAGAAAACAAACTATGGTTATCTAAAAGGAAAGGTGGGAGGAATGGACACATTAAGATTAGGGTTACCGTACGTATACAAATACATATTAAACACACGTATCAAAAAGACCGACCATATACCAAGGGAGGTCTACTGAACGCGCTGTAATAATTTACACGGGGGCTTGCCTGGTGGCACCGTGGTTAAGAATCCACCTGCCAATGCAGGGGACACAGGTTCGATCCCTGGTTCGGGAAGGTCCCACATGCAGCAGAGCAACTAAGCCCGTGCACCACAACTAATGAGCCTACGCTCTGGAGCCCATGAGCCATAACTACTGAGCCCATGCACCACAACTACTGAAGCCCACACGCCTAGAGCCCGTGCTCCGCAACAAGAGAAGCCACTGCAGTGAGAAGCCGGTGCACCGCAACGGAGAGTAGCCCCCGCTCACCGCAACTGGAGAAAGCCCACATGCAGCAACGAAGATCCAACTCAGCCAAAAATAAATAAATAAATAAAATAAATTTATTTAAAAAAATAATAGTAATTTACATGGGAAGAGGATCTGTACATGAGTAGATATATATAATGTTCAATTGAACCTGATTGTGCACACCCAGAACAAACACTATTCTGCTCATTACCCCAATTTAAAAAATTAAAACCACGAACAACAATTAATGAGACATAAAGTTATTGGGGTTTTCCCTGGCACATCCCATTCTAATTTACAACCTAGGAACACAACTTTCAGGAAGGCTCTGCTGCCCTAGTAACCAGACTTGGGAATGGAGAAATGCTGCCGCCTTGTGGCCGTTTCCCACAACAGCAGCTTTAAACACAGGGCTAAGGGTCACTTGAGATTCACAGTAATTGTAGGGCCGTAAATGACACGTGTCCTCAAAAAATGTCCTGGGGTAGGTAATGGCCAAGAAAGTTCACAACACGGAAAATTTTTCAAGAAAACAATTTGAAGAGGTAAGTGTTACTCACTCGGTTGTTTTAAAAAAAGAAGAACATGGATAAAAGCTCAATATCAGGAATTATTGGTTGGATGCAAATCCAAACTACAAAAAGATTTCACCACCCAATATTCAAAATGCCATCCGTAAAAAGTCTACAAACCATGCATGCTGACGGGTTGGGGGAGAAATGCATACCCACTATGCTGTTGGTTGGATGTAAACTGGTAACAGCTAATCATGAGAACAGAACGGAGCTGCGCTTAAAAGGTAAAAATTGAGCTACCATATCATGCGGCCGATCCCCTAATGGGCCTATACCCTAAGAAGACCAGAATGGGAAAGGCACAGACAGGCAAACATGCACTGCAGCAATATTTACAATAGCCAAGCCATGCAAGCAAACAAAATGTCCATCAACAGACAAATGGACAAAGAAGAAGTGGTGTACGTACCGAATGGAATAGTAGCCTCGGGAAAAAAATGAACAATGCCGTTTTCAGGACTACACATGAGCCTAGAAATAATCATAGTACGTTAAGTAAGTCAAAAAGGAATGACAAATATCCTATGATATCATTTATACGTGTTATCCATCCTAAGATTGCTCCCAATGAACATATTTCCACAGAAAAACACACTCACAGACTGATAAAACAAACTAATGGTTAACCAAAATGAAAGGTGGGAGGATGGATAAATTAGGATTATGGGGGTAGCATACATATACTAATGTATGTTAAATGTATATAAACATATAACATATAAACTATATGAATTATATAATCACCAATACATATAAAATATATCATGACAAAACACCTACCAAATACCAAGGGAGGTCTACTCAACATTCTGTAATAACATACATGGTAACCGGATCCGAAGATGAACAGACATATGTATGAATCATTGACCAGATTCTGTACAGCCAGACAATCACAACACTCTAATCAAATTTCCTCCGATAAGAAATATAAATTAAATTTAAAAAACGAACATAAGTAAGGAGACATAAACTTCTGGGGGCTTGTCCCAGCACATTCCACTCTAATTTACAACCGAGGAACACGACGTCCAGGAAGACTCTGTTGCCCTAGTAACAAGAGTTGAGAACGTAATAATGCTGCCGCCTTGTGGCTGTTTCCCACAACAGCAGCTTTAAACACAGTGCTAATGGTCGCTTAATAGTCACGAGGACTGCGGGGCTGTAAATGATACCTGCCCTCAAAAAATGTCCTGGGGTAGGGAATAGGCAAGAAATTTCAACACATGACAAAGTTTTCAAGAAGTCAATATGAGAGGGAAGTTGTACTCACTCTTTAAAAAAAAAGGAAAAGAAAAAAAAAGACATGCCTAAAGCTCAGTATAAGGAATTATTAGCTGCATGCAAATCCCACGTCCACAAAGGTTTCAGCTCACACCAGTCAAATGACCATCAGCAAAAAGTCTACAAACTATAAATGCTGAAGAGGTTTTAGGGAACTGTGTACCTTCTAGCTGCTGATGGGGTGTAAAGTGCTAACAGCACTAATGAAAACTGAATGCAGCTGCTTTAAAAGTAAAAATTGAGCTACCGTGTGATGCGGCAGGGCACCTTCTGGGCCTATAACCTAAGACCACCAGAATCGGAAAGACAGAGGCAGGCAAATGTGCACTGCAGCAATATTGAAAGAGCCAAGACATGGAAGCAAAAAAAAGCTCCATAAACAGATGAATGGACAAAGAAGAAGTGGTATATGTACAGAATGGAATATTAGCCACGAAAAAAAATAAAAGAATGGCATATGCAGCACCACGGATGAGCCTAGAGATAATCACACAACGTGAAGTAAGTCAGATTGCAAAAGACAAATGTTCTACGATATCACTTATGTTATCTGAAAATTCATAAAAATGAACATATTTCCATAGGGAAAGACGATCTCAGATGGAGAAGACAAACTTATGGTTAAGCCAAAGAAAAGGTGTGAGGAATGGACAAATTAGGATATTGGGGTTAACAAACATATACTAATACATATAAAATATATCATCCCCAAAGACCTATGGAATACCAAGAGTGGTCTATTCAACACTCTACAATAACCTACATGGAAAAGGACACAACGATCAATAGATATATGTATATGTGTACATGAACAAGATTCTGTGCAGCTAGAACAAAAGACATTTTAAAATCCAATTTGCTCTGATAAAAATGAAAACTTAAAGACACAAACAAGAATTAAGGAGGCTAAAACTTATGGGGGTTTGTCCTGACACATTCCACTCTAATCTGCAACCTAAAAGCACAACTTGCAGCAAGGTTCTGTTTCCCTAGCAAGCAGAGTTGCCAACGTAGAAATGCTGCCACCTTAAGGCCGTTTCCTCAAACAGCAGCTTTAAATCCACTGCTAATGGTCACTAATATTCACAAGGACTGCAGGGCTGTAAATGACTCATGCCCTCAAAAACTGTCCTGGGGTAGGGAATGGCCAAAAAAATCCAAACGCGGCAAATTTTTCAAGAAGGAAATTTGAAGTTGTAAGTTTAGCTGAATCTTAAAAAAAAAAATGAAAAGGACATTGATCCACGCAAAACATCAGGAATTATTAGACGCATGCAAATCCAATCTACACAAACGTATCACCTCACACCAGTCAGAATGACCATCAGCAAAACGTCAACAAACAATAGATGTTGAAGAAGTTGTGGAGAATAGCGTAACCTCTCGGTCTAAGTGGGATGTAAACTGGTAACCGCCAATAATAGGAACAGAATGGCAGTGCGTTGAAAGGTAAAAATTGAGTCCCCATATGATCCGGAAGGCCCACTATTGGGCCTGTCACCTGTGAAAGCCAGAATCAAAAAGACACAGGATGGAACATCGTGTATTGCAGCAGTATTTACAATAGCCAAGACATGGAAGCAACAAAAATGTCCATCATCAGATGAATGGACGAAAAAGTGGTCCATGTACACAATGCAATATTAGACACAGAAAAGAATGAAACAATGCCGTTTGCAGCACCATAGACGAGGCTACAGACAATCACACACCTTGAAGTAAGTCAGAAAGCGAGAGACACATATCCTATGATATCACGTATAGGTCTTATCTAAAAATTGATAGGAATGAACCTATTTCCACAGAGAGGGACACTCACGTGTTCAGAAAACAAGCTTGTGCTTAACCAAACGGAAAGGTGTGAGGAATGTATAACGGAGGATATTGGGTTTAACAGACATATGCTAATACTTATAAAATATATAATCATCAGACATACCGAATACCAAGAGAGGTCTACACAACATTCTGTAATAATCTCTACGGAACAGGATCCAAACATGAAAAGATATATGAATCAATGAAAGACATTCTGTACACCTAGAACAAACACAACATTGCAATCAAATTTGCTCTGAGAAAAATGAAAATTAAACTGAGAATATCAACAACAAATAAGTAGACATAGTTTCTGGGGGTTTGTCCTGGCACATTCCACTCTACTTTACAACCTACAAACAGGACTTCCAGGAAGGCTGTGTTGCCCTAGTAACCAGAGTTGGGAATATAGAAATGCTGCCCCCTTGTGGCCGTTTCCTGCAACAGCAGCTTTAAATGCAGAACTAATGGTCATGTGATATTCACAATTACTACAGGGCTGTAAAGGACACCTGCCCTCAAAAAATGTCCTGGTGCAGGTAATGGCCACAGGAATTCAGGGAACATGGCAAATTTTTCAAGGAAACAATTTGAAGAGGTGAGTTTCTCTGTTTTACTTAAAAAAAAAAACGTAGATGAAAGCTCAATATCGGGAATTATTAGACGCATGCAAATCCAACCTACAAGAAGGTATCACCACCCAACACTCAAAATGCCATCAGTAAAAAGTCTACAAACAATAAATTCTGAAGGGGTTTTAGAGAACTGTGTACCCTCTAGTTGCTGGTGGCATGTAAACTGGTAACAGCCAGTAGTGAGAACAGAATGGAGGTGCGTTGAAAGGGAAAAATTTGAACCACCATATGATCTAGTAGGCCCACTGCTGGGCCTAATCCCTGAGAAGACCAGAATCCAAAAGACACAGGCTGGCAATCCTGCACTGCATCAATATTTAGCATTGCCAAGACTTGGAAGTAACCAAAATGTCCATCCACAGATGAATGCACAAAGAAGAAGTGGTCCATGTACACAATGCAATATTCGCCATGGAAAAGGATGAAACACTGCTCTTTGCAGCACCATAGATGAGCCTAGAGATAATCACAGAACATGAGGTAAGTCGGAAAGCAGCCGACAAATAACCTGTGATATCACTCCTAGCTGTTACCTAACAACTGACACGTATGAACATATTTCCACAGAGAAAGACTCTCACAGACTTAGAAAACAAACTATGGTTATCTAAAAGGAAAGGTGGGAGGAATGGACACATTAAGATTAGGGTTACCGTACGTATACAAATACATATTAAACACACGTATCAAAAAGACCGACCATATACCAAGGGAGGTCTACTGAACGCGCTGTAATAATTTACACGGGGGCTTGCCTGGTGGCACCGTGGTTAAGAATCCACCTGCCAATGCAGGGGACACAGGTTCGATCCCTGGTTCGGGAAGGTCCCACATGCAGCAGAGCAACTAAGCCCGTGCACCACAACTAATGAGCCTACGCTCTGGAGCCCATGAGCCATAACTACTGAGCCCATGCACCACAACTACTGAAGCCCACATGCCTAGAGCCCGTGCTCCGCAACAAGAGAAGCCACTGCAGTGAGAAGCCGGTGCACCGCAACGGAGAGTAGCCCCCGCTCACCGCAACTGGAGAAAGCCCACATGCAGCAACGAAGATCCAACTCAGCCAAAAATAAATAAATAAATAAAATAAATTTATTTAAAAAAATAATAGTAATTTACATGGGAAGAGGATCTGTACATGAGTAGATATATATAATGTTCAATTGAACCTGATTGTGCACACCCAGAACAAACACTATTCTGCTCATTACCCCAATTTAAAAAATTAAAACCACGAACAACAATTAATGAGACATAAAGTTATTGGGGTTTTCCCTGGCACATCCCATTCTAATTTACAACCTAGGAACACAACTTTCAGGAAGGCTCTGCTGCCCTAGTAACCAGACTTGGGAATGGAGAAATGCTGCCGCCTTGTGGCCGTTTCCCACAACAGCAGCTTTAAACACAGGGCTAAGGGTCACTTGAGATTCACAGTAATTGTAGGGCCGTAAATGACACGTGTCCTCAAAAAATGTCCTGGGGTAGGTAATGGCCAAGAAAGTTCACAACACGGAAAATTTTTCAAGAAAACAATTTGAAGAGGTAAGTGTTACTCACTCGGTTGTTTTAAAAAAAGAAGAACATGGATAAAAGCTCAATATCAGGAATTATTGGTTGGATGCAAATCCAAACTACAAAAAGATTTCACCACCCAATATTCAAAATGCCATCCGTAAAAAGTCTACAAACCATGCATGCTGACGGGTTGGGGGAGAAATGCATACCCACTATGCTGTTGGTTGGATGTAAACTGGTAACAGCTAATCATGAGAACAGAACGGAGCTGCGCTTAAAAGGTAAAAATTGAGCTACCATATCATGCGGCCGATCCCCTAATGGGCCTATACCCTAAGAAGACCAGAATGGGAAAGGCACAGACAGGCAAACATGCACTGCAGCAATATTTACAATAGCCAAGCCATGCAAGCAAACAAAATGTCCATCAACAGACAAATGGACAAAGAAGAAGTGGTGTACGTACCGAATGGAATAGTAGCCTCGGGAAAAAAATGAACAATGCCGTTTTCAGGACTACACATGAGCCTAGAAATAATCATAGTACGTTAAGTAAGTCAAAAAGGAATGACAAATATCCTATGATATCATTTATACGTGTTATCCATCCTAAGATTGCTCCCAATGAACATATTTCCACAGAAAAACACACTCACAGACTGATAAAACAAACTAATGGTTAACCAAAATGAAAGGTGGGAGGATGGATAAATTAGGATTATGGGGGTAGCATACATATACTAATGTATGTTAAATGTATATAAACATATAACATATAAACTATATGAATTATATAATCACCAATACATATAAAATATATCATGACAAAACACCTACCAAATACCAAGGGAGGTCTACTCAACATTCTGTAATAACATACATGCTAACCGGATCCGAAGATGAACAGACATATGTATGAATCATTGACCAGATTCTGTACAGCCAGACAATCACAACACTCTAATCAAATTTCCTCCGATAAGAAATATAAATTAAATTTAAAAAACGAACATAAGTAAGGAGACATAAACTTCTGGGGGCTTGTCCCAGCACATTCCACTCTAATTTACAACCGAGGAACACGACGTCCAGGAAGACTCTGTTGCCCTAGTAACAAGAGTTGAGAACGTAATAATGCTGCCGCCTTGTGGCTGTTTCCCACAACAGCAGCTTTAAACACAGTGCTAATGGTCGCTTAATAGTCACGAGGACTGCGGGGCTGTAAATGATACCTGCCCTCAAAAAATGTCCTGGGGTAGGGAATAGGCAAGAAATTTCAACACATGACAAAGTTTTCAAGAAGTCAATATGAGAGGGAAGTTGTACTCACTCTTTAAAAAAAAAGGAAAAGAAAAAAAAAGACATGCCTAAAGCTCAGTATAAGGAATTATTAGCTGCATGCAAATCCCACGTCCACAAAGGTTTCAGCTCACACCAGTCAAATGACCATCAGCAAAGAGTCTACAAACTATAAATGCTGAAGAGGTTTTAGGGAACTGTGTACCTTCTAGCTGCTGATGGGGTGTAAAGTGCTAACAGCACTAATGAAAACTGAATGCAGCTGCTTTAAAAGGTAAAAATTGAGCTACCGTGTGATGCGGCAGGGCACCTTCTGGGCCTATAACCTAAGACCACCAGAATCGGAAAGACAGAGGCAGGCAAATGTGCACTGCAGCAATATTGAAAGAGCCAAGACATGGAAGCAAAAAAAAGCTCCATAAACAGATGAATGGACAAAGAAGAAGTGGTATATGTACAGAATGGAATATTAGCCACGAAAAAAAATAAAAGAATGGCATATGCAGCACCACGGATGAGCCTAGAGATAATCACACAACGTGAAGTAAGTCAGATTGCGAAAGACAAATGTTCTACGATATCACTTATGTTATCTGAAAATTCATAAAAATGAACATATTTCCATAGGGAAAGACGATCTCAGATGGAGAAGACAAACTTATGGTTAAGCCAAAGAAAAGGTGTGAGGAATGGACAAATTAGGATATTGGGGTTAACAAACATATACTAATACATATAAAATATATCATCCCCAAAGACCTATGGAATACCAAGAGTGGTCTATTCAACACTCTACAATAACCTACATGGAAAAGGACACAACGATCAATAGATATATGTATATGTGTACATGAACAAGATTCTGTGCAGCTAGAACAAAAGACATTTTAAAATCCAATTTGCTCTGATAAAAATGAAAACTTAAAGACACAAACAAGAATTAAGGAGGCTAAAACTTATGGGGGTTTGTCCTGACACATTCCACTCTAATCTGCAACCTAAAAGCACAACTTGCAGCAAGGTTCTGTTTCCCTAGCAAGCAGAGTTGCCAACGTAGAAATGCTGCCACCTTAAGGCCGTTTCCTCAAACAGCAGCTTTAAATCCACTGCTAATGGTCACTAATATTCACAAGGACTGCAGGGCTGTAAATGACTCATGCCCTCAAAAACTGTCCTGGGGTAGGGAATGGCCAAAAAAATCCAAACGCGGCAAATTTTTCAAGAAGGAAATTTGAAGTTGTAAGTTTAGCTGAATCTTAAAAAAAAAAATGAAAAGGACATTGATCCACGCAAAACATCAGGAATTATTAGACGCATGCAAATCCAATCTACACAAACGTATCACCTCACACCAGTCAGAATGACCATCAGCAAAACGTCAACAAACAATAGATGTTGAAGAAGTTGTGGAGAATAGCGTAACCTCTCGGTCTAAGTGGGATGTAAACTGGTAACCGCCAATAATAGGAACAGAATGGCAGTGCGTTGAAAGGTAAAAATTGAGTCCCCATATGATCCGGAAGGCCCACTATTGGGCCTGTCACCTGTGAAAGCCAGAATCAAAAAGACACAGGATGGAACATCGTGTATTGCAGCAGTATTTACAATAGCCAAGACATGGAAGCAACAAAAATGTCCACCATCAGATGAATGGACGAAAAAGTGGTCCATGTACACAATGCAATATTAGACACAGAAAAGAATGAAACAATGCCGTTTGCAGCACCATAGACGAGGCTACAGACAATCACACACCTTGAAGTAAGTCAGAAAGCGAGAGACACATATCCTATGATATCACGTATAGGTCTTATCTAAAAATTGATAGGAATGAACCTATTTCCACAGAGAGGGACACTCACGTGTTCAGAAAACAAGCTTGTGCTTAACCAAACGGAAAGGTGTGAGGAATGTATAACGGAGGATATTGGGTTTAACAGACATATGCTAATACTTATAAAATATATAATCATCAGACATACCGAATACCAAGAGAGGTCTACACAACATTCTGTAATAATCTCTACGGAACAGGATCCAAACATGAAAAGATATATGAATCAATGAAAGACATTCTGTACACCTAGAACAAACACAACATTGCAATCAAATTTGCTCTGAGAAAAATGAAAATTAAACTGAGAATATCAACAACAAATAAGTAGACATAGTTTCTGGGGGTTTGTCCTGGCACATTCCACTCTACTTTACAACCTACAAACAGGACTTCCAGGAAGGCTGTGTTGCCCTAGTAACCAGAGTTGGGAATATAGAAATGCTGCCCCCTTGTGGCCGTTTCCTGCAACAGCAGCTTTAAATGCAGAACTAATGGTCATGTGATATTCACAATTACTACAGGGCTGTAAAGGACACCTGCCCTCAAAAAATGTCCTGGTGCAGGTAATGGCCACAGGAATTCAGGGAACATGGCAAATTTTTCAAGGAAACAATTTGAAGAGGTGAGTTTCTCTGTTTTACTTAAAAAAAAAACGTAGATGAAAGCTCAATATCGGGAATTATTAGACGCATGCAAATCCAACCTACAAGAAGGTATCACCACCCAACACTCAAAATGCCATCAGTAAAAAGTCTACAAACAATAAATTCTGAAGGGGTTTTAGAGAACTGTGTACCCTCTAGTTGCTGGTGGCATGTAAACTGGTAACAGCCAGTAGTGAGAACAGAATGGAGGTGCGTTGAAAGGGAAAAATTTGAACCACCATATGATCTAGTAGGCCCACTGCTGGGCCTAATCCCTGAGAAGACCAGAATCCAAAAGACACAGGCTGGCAATCCTGCACTGCATCAATATTTAGCATTGCCAAGACTTGGAAGTAACCAAAATGTCCATCCACAGATGAATGCACAAAGAAGAAGTGGTCCATGTACACAATGCAATATTCGCCATGGAAAAGGATGAAACACTGCTCTTTGCAGCACCATAGATGAGCCTAGAGATAATCACAGAACATGAGGTAAGTCGGAAAGCAGCCGACAAATAACCTGTGATATCACTCCTAGCTGTTACCTAACAACTGACACGTATGAACATATTTCCACAGAGAAAGACTCTCACAGACTTAGAAAACAAACTATGGTTATCTAAAAGGAAAGGTGGGAGGAATGGACACATTAAGATTAGGGTTACCGTACGTATACAAATACATATTAAACACACGTATCAAAAAGACCGACCATATACCAAGGGAGGTCTACTGAACGCACTGTAATAATTTACACGGGGGCTTGCCTGGTGGCACCGTGGTTAAGAATCCACCTGCCAATGCAGGGGACACAGGTTCGATCCCTGGTTCGGGAAGGTCCCACATGCAGCAGAGCAACTAAGCCCGTGCACCACAACTAATGAGCCTACGCTCTGGAGCCCATGAGCCATAACTACTGAGCCCATGCACCACAACTACTGAAGCCCACACGCCTAGAGCCCGTGCTCCGCAACAAGAGAAGCCACTGCAGTGAGAAGCCGGTGCACCGCAACGGAGAGTAGCCCCCGCTCACCGCAACTGGAGAAAGCCCACATGCAGCAACGAAGATCCAACTCAGCCAAAAATAAATAAATAAATAAAATAAATTTATTTAAAAAAATAATAGTAATTTACATGGGAAGAGGATCTGTACATGAGTAGATATATATAATGTTCAATTGAACCTGATTGTGCACACCCAGAACAAACACTATTCTGCTCATTACCCCAATTTAAAAAATTAAAACCACGAACAACAATTAATGAGACATAAAGTTATTGGGGTTTTCCCTGGCACATCCCATTCTAATTTACAACCTAGGAACACAACTTTCAGGAAGGCTCTGCTGCCCTAGTAACCAGACTTGGGAATGGAGAAATGCTGCCGCCTTGTGGCCGTTTCCCACAACAGCAGCTTTAAACACAGGGCTAAGGGTCACTTGAGATTCACAGTAATTGTAGGGCCGTAAATGACACGTGTCCTCAAAAAATGTCCTGGGGTAGGTAATGGCCAAGAAAGTTCACAACACGGAAAATTTTTCAAGAAAACAATTTGAAGAGGTAAGTGTTACTCACTCGGTTGTTTTAAAAAAAGAAGAACATGGATAAAAGCTCAATATCAGGAATTATTGGTTGGATGCAAATCCAAACTACAAAAAGATTTCACCACCCAATATTCAAAATGCCATCCGTAAAAAGTCTACAAACCATGCATGCTGACGGGTTGGGGGAGAAATGCATACCCACTATGCTGTTGGTTGGATGTAAACTGGTAACAGCTAATCATGAGAACAGAACGGAGCTGCGCTTAAAAGGTAAAAATTGAGCTACCATATCATGCGGCCGATCCCCTAATGGGCCTATACCCTAAGAAGACCAGAATGGGAAAGGCACAGACAGGCAAACATGCCCTGCAGCAATATTTACAATAGCCAAGCCATGCAAGCAAACAAAATGTCCATCAACAGATAAATGGACAAAGAAGAAGTGGTATACGTACCGAATGGAATAGTAGCCTCGGGAAAAAAATGAAAAATGCCGTTTGCAGGACTACACATGAGCCTAGAAATAATCATAGTACGTTACGTAAGTCAAAAGGGAATGACAAATATCCTATGATATCATTTATACGTGTTATCCTAAGATTGCTCCCAATGAACATATTTCCACAGAAAAACACACTCACAGACTGATAAAACAAACTAATGGTTAACCAAAATGAAAGGTGGGAGGATGGATAAATTAGGATTATTAGGAAATTAGCATACATATACTAACGTATGTTAAATGTATATAAACATATAACATATAAACTATATGAATTATATAATCACCAATACATATAAAATATATCATGACAAAACACCTACCAAATACCAAGGGAGGTCTACTCAACATTCTGTAATAACATACATGGTAACAGGATCCGAAGATGAACAGACATATGTATGAATCATTGACCAGATTCTGTACAGCCAGACAATCACAACACTCTAATCAAATTTCCTCCGATAAGAAATATAAATTAAATTTAAAAAACGAACATAAGTAAGGAGACATAAACTTCTGGGGGCTTGTCCCAGCACATTCCACTCTAATTTACAACCGAGGAACACGACGTCCAGGAAGACTCTGTTGCCCTAGTAACAAGAGTTGAGAACGTAATAATGCTGCCGCCTTGTGGCTGTTTCCCACAACAGCAGCTTTAAACACAGTGCTAATGGTCGCTTAATAGTCACGAGGACTGCGGGGCTGTAAATGATACCTGCCCTCAAAAAATATCCTGGGGTAGGGAATAGGCAAGAAATTTCAACACATGACAAAGTTTTCAAGAAGTCAATATGAGAGGGAAGTTGTACTCACTCTTTAAAAAAAAAAAAGGAAAAGGAAAAAAAAGACGTGCCTAAAGCTCAGTATAAGGAATTATTAGCTGCATGCAAATCCAACGTCCACAAAGGTTTCAGCTCACACCAGTCAAATGACCATCAGCAAAAAGTCTACAAACTATAAATGCTGAAGAGGTTTTAGGGAACTGTGTACCTTCTAGCTGCTGATGGGGTGTAAAGTGCTAACAGCACTAATGAAAACTGAATGCAGCTGCTTTAAAAGGTAAAAATTGAGCTACCGTATGATGCGGCAGGGCACCTTCTGGGCCTATAACCTAAGACCACCAGAATCGGAAAGACAGAGGCAGGCAAATGTGCACTGCAGCAATATTGAAAGAGCCAAGACATGGAAGCAAAAAAAAGCTCCATAAACAGATGAATGGACAAAGAAGAAGTGGTATATGTACAGAATGGAATATTAGCCACGAAAAAAAATAAAAGAATGGCATATGCAGCACCACGGATGAGCCTAGAGATAATCACACAACGTGAAGTAAGTCAGATTGCGAAAGACAAATGTTCTACGATATCACTTATGTTATCTGAAAATTCATAAAAATGAACATATTTCCATAGGGAAAGACAATCTCAGATGGAGAAGACAAACTTATGGTTAAGCCAAAGAAAAGGTGTGAGGAATGGACAAATTAGGATATTGGGGTTAACAAACATATACTAATACATATAAAATATATCATCCCCAAAGACCTATGGAATACCAAGAGTGGTCTATTCAACACTCTACAATAACCTACATGGAAAAGGACACAAAGATCAATAGATATATGTATATGTGTACATGAACAAGATTCTGTGCAGCTAGAACAAAAGACATTTTAAAATCCAATTTGCTCTGATAAAAATGAAAACTTAAAGACACAAACAAGAATTAAGGAGGCTAAAACTTATGGGGGTTTGTCCTGACACATTCCACTCTAATCTGCAACCTAAAAGCACAACTTGCAGCAAGGTTCTGTTTCCCTAGCAAGCAGAGTTGGCAACGTAGAAATGCTGCCACCTTAAGGCCGTTTCCTCAAACAGCAGCTTTAAATCCACTGCTAATGGTCACTAATATTCACAAGGACTGCAGGGCTGTAAATGACTCATGCCCTCAAAAACTGTCCTGGGGTAGGGAATGGCCAAAAAAATCCAAACGCGGCAAATTTTTCAAGAAGGAAATTTGAAGTTGTAAGTTTAGCTGAATCTTAAAAAAAAATGAAAAGGACATTGATACACGCAAAACATCAGGAATTATTAGACGCATGCAAATCCAATCTACACAAACGTATCACCTCACACCAGTCAGAATGACCATCAGCAAAACGTCAACAAACAATAGATGTTGAAGAAGTTGTGGAGAATAGCGTAACCTCTCGGTCTAAGTGGGATGTAAACTGGTAACCGCCAATAATAGGAACAGAATGGCAGTGCGTTGAAAGGTAAAAATTGAGTCCCCATATGATCCGGAAGGCCCACTATTGGGCCTGTCACCTGTGAAAGCCAGCATCAAAAAGACACAGGATGGAACATCGTGTATTGCAGCAGTATTTACAATAGCCAAGACATGGAAGCAACAAAAATGTCCATCATCAGATGAATGGACGAAAAAGTGGTCCATGTACACAATGCAATATTAGACACAGAAAAGAATGAAACAATGCCGTTTGCAGCACCATAGACGAGGCTACACACAATCACACAACTTGAAGTAAGTCAGAAAGCGAGAGACACATATCCTATGATATCACGTATAGGTCTTATGTAAAAATTGATAGGAATGAACCTATTTCCACAGAGAAGGACACTCACGTGTTCAGAAAACAAGCTTGTGCTTAACCAAACGGAAAGGTGTGAGGAATGTATAACGGAGGATATTGGGTTTAACAGACATATGCTAATACTTATAAAATATATAATCATCAGACATACCGAATACCAAGAGAGGTCTACACAACATTCTGTAATAATCTCTACGGAACAGGATCCAAACATGAAAAGATATATGAATCAATGAAAGACATTCTGTACACCTAGAACAAACACAACATTGCAATCAAATTTGCTCTGAGAAAAATGAAAATTAAACTGAGAATATCAACAACAAATAAGTAGACATAGTTTCTGGGGGTTTGTCCTGGCACATTCCACTCTACTTTACAACCTACAAACAGGACTTCCAGGAAGGCTGTGTTGCCCTAGTAACCAGAGTTGGGAATATAGAAATGCTGCCCCCTTGTGGCCGTTTCCTGCAACAGCAGCTTTAAATGCAGAACTAATGGTCATGTGATATTCACAATTACTACAGGGCTGTAAAGGACACCTGCCCTCAAAAAATGTCCTGGTGCAGGTAATGGCCACAGGAATTCAGAACATGGCAAATTTTTCAAGGAAACAATTTGAAGAGGTGAGTTTCTCTGTTTTACTTAAAAAAAAAAAAGTAGATGAAAGCTCAATATCGGGAATTATTAGACGCATGCAAATCCAACCTACAAAAAGGTATCACCACCCAACACTCAAAATGCCATCAGTAAAAAGTCTACAAACAATAAATTCTGAAGGGGTTTTAGAGAACTGTGTACCCTCTAGTTGCTGGTGGGATGTACACTGGTAACAGCCAGTAGTGAGAACAGAATGGAGGTGCGTTGAAAGGGAAAAATTTGAACTACCATATGATCTAGTAGGCCCACTGCTGGGCCTAATCCCTGAGAAGACCAGAATCCAAAAGACACAGGCTGGCAATCCTGCACTGCATCAATATTTAGCATTGCCAAGACTTGGAAGTAACCAAAATGTCCATCCACAGATGAATGCACAAAGAAGAAGTGGTCCATGTACACAATGCAATATTCGCCATGGAAAAGGATGAAACACTGCTCTTTGCAGCACCATAGATGAGCCTAGAGATAATCACAGAACATGAGGTAAGTCGGAAAGCAGCCGACAAATAACCTGTGATATCACTCCTAGCTGTTACCTAACAACTGACACGTATGAACATATTTCCACAGAGAAAGACTCTCACAGACTTAGAAAACAAACTATGGTTATCTAAAAGGAAAGGTGGGAGGAATGGATACATTAAGATTAGGGTTACCGTACGTATGCAAATACATATTAAACACACGTATCAAAAAGACCGACCATATACCAAGGGAGGTCTACTGAACGCTCTGTAATAATTTACACGGGGGCTTGCCTGGTGGCACCGTGGTTAAGAATCCACCTGCCAATGCAGGGGACACAGGTTCGATCCCTGGTTCGGGAAGGTCCCACATGCAGCAGAGCAACTAAGCCCGTGCACCACAACTAATGAGCCTACGCTCTGGAGCCCATGAGCCATAACTACTGAGCCCATGCACCACAACTACTGAAGCCCACACGCCTAGAGCCCGTGCTCCGCAACAAGAGAAGCCACTGCAGTGAGAAGCCGGTGCACCGCAACGGAGAGTAGCCCCCGCTCACCGCAACTGGAGAAAGCCCACATGCAGCAACGAAGATCCAACTCAGCCAAAAATAAATAAATAAATAAAATAAATTTATTTAAAAAAATAATAGTAATTTACATGGGAAGAGGATCTGTACATGAGTAGATATATATAATGTTCAATTGAACCTGATTGTGCACACCCAGAACAAACACTATTCTGCTCATTACCCCAATTTAAAAAATTAAAACCACGAACAACAATTAATGAGACATAAAGTTATTGGGGTTTTCCCTGGCACATCCCATTCTAATTTACA